>NW_012114844.1:2078561-2083636 GCF_000951035.1 Colobus angolensis palliatus | reverse complement strand
TCAGTTGAAAATGCAGAAATCACCGGTCTTCTGTGTCGCTCGCACTGGGAGTTGGAGACTGGAGCTGTTCCTATTCGGCCATCTTGCTCTGCCCCTCAAAGAGATATTTATAGACCTATGTTCATAGCAGTATTATTCACAATAACCAAAAAGTAGAAACAAACCAAGTGTTGACAGATGAATGGATAAACATGTTGTGTATAATATTATTCAGGCTTAAAAAGGAATGAAATTTTGACATATGCTGCAACATGGGTAAACCTTGAAGACATTATTCTAAGTGAATAAGCCAGACATGAAAGGACAAATATTGTACAATTTTACATGTATGTGGTACCTAGAGTAATCAAACTCAGAGACAGAAAGTACATTGGTAGTTGCCAGGGACTGGGGAAAGAGGGAATGGTGAGTTATTGTTTAATGGGTATGTCATTTCACTTTGGAAAAATGAAGATATTCTGGGCATGTATGGTGGTGACGGTTACATAGCTATGTGAATGCACTTAATACCACTGAACTGTGCAGTTAAAATGGCAAATTTTATGTTATCCATATTTTACCACAATTAAAAATTCTTCGCTAACAAAAGAAGCACAAAACTTATAATCCAAAAACTACAAAATGTTGTTAAAAGAAATATAAAACCTGCCAGGTGCGGTGGCTCAAGCCTGTAATCCCAGCACTTTGGGAGGCCGAGACGGGCGGATCACGAAGTCAGGAGATCGAGACCATCCTGGCTAACACGGTGAAACCCCGTCTCTACTAAAAAATACAAAAAAAAAAAAAAAAGCTAGCCGGGCGAGGTGGCGGGCGCCTGTAGTCCCAGCTACTCCGGAGGCTGAGGCAGGAGAACGGCGTAAACCCAGGAGGCGGAGCTTGCAGTGAGCAGAGATCCGGCCACTGCACTCCAGCCCCGGCAACAAAGCGAGACTCCATCTCAAAAATAAATAAATATAAATAAATAAATAAAAATAAAAAATAAAAAAAAAGAAATATAAAACCTAAATAAATGGAAACACATCCCATGTTCATGGATCAGAAGACTTAAGATGGCAATACTCTCCACATTGTTAAGCTGCCAATACTCCACAAATTGATCTATAGATTAAGTGCGATTCCTATCAAAATCCCAGCTGACTTCTTTGCATAAATTGACAGATTGATTCTAAAATTTATATGAAAATTCAAAAGACTCAGAATAGCCAAAACATCTTTAAAAAGGACAAACATAGAGGACTCACACTTTCCTATTTCAAACGTATTACAAAGCTATAGTAATAGAAGTGTGGTACTGGCATAGGATAGACATATAGACCAATGAAATAAAACTTTGAGTCCAGAAATAACCCCCCACATTTATGGCCGGTTTATTTTCCACAAGAATATCACAATAATTCAGACAATTCAACAGGGAAAGGATAGTCTTTTCAACAAATGGTACTGGGACAATTGGATATCCATATGCAAAAGAAAAAAAAAATAGACCCCAACCTCACACTGTATCCAAATGTAAAATGCATCAAAGACCTAAATATAAAAGCTAAAACTAAACCCTCATATACTGCTGGTAGGAACGTTAAATAGTTCCAATACTTAGAAAAACACTCTGTAAGTTCTTCAGTAACGTAGAGTTGCCATATGATCCAGCAATTCCACTTTGAAGAATATATCCAAGAGAAATGCAAACATGTATCTTCACAAATACTTGTACAAGAACTTATAACAGCCAAAACTGGAAATAACCCAAGTGTCCACCAAGCAAAGAACTGACAAATTAAATGTGAATGTTTATACGATGTAATATTCAATCATAAAATGAATGATGTACTGATGCAAGCTACAACATGGATAAAACTTGAAAATGTTATAAGAGAAAGAAGCCAGTCACAAAAAGCCACATATTATATGATTCCATTTACATAAAATATATACTATAGACAAACCTATAGAGACAGAAAGATTAGTGCTTGCCTTGTGCTGGAGGTGGGGGGTGAGAAATGGGGAGTGACTGCAAATGGGTACAGGGTTTCATTTGGGGTGATAAAAATGCTCTAAAGTTGACTATGGCAATGGTTGCACAGCTCTGTAAATATACTAAAATCATTGAATTCCATACTTTGGATGAATTGTATGGTATATGAATTATCTTAAAAGACAATTACAAAAGAACTATCCATATCATTGTTAGCATTTTGGTATATGTGTTCATATCCTTTTTTATCTTAAAATGTTTATAGATTATTAAATAGAATTAAGATTGTAATGTTTTATAGTCTATATTTTTATGTAACTATATAGTTCCATGCCATTAGTATTGTGCAGAATTATTTTATTTTATTTTATTTCATTTTACGGATGGACTGTCAATTATTTAAACAATATCTTATAGTGGGACTTTTGTTTTCAACTACTTGCACTTTTAAATAACATCATGATTAACATCCTTGCAGGTGATTTCTTAGCCATCCATAATTATTCCTTGGAATAAATTCTGGAATCAGATATTATGGTCAAATTACATGCACATTTAATGGCTTTTGAAATGTATTAGCAAACTGCTCTCCAAAAAGGATGTACCTGGCATATGAAAAGATGCTCAGTATTACTAGTCATTAGAAAAATGCAAATCAAAATCATAATGAGATCTCACTTCACACCCACTAAGATGGCTATAATAAGAAAGACAGACAATATGTAAGGTGGAGGTTGCGGTGAACTGAGATCACACCACTGCACTCCAGCCTGGGTGACAAAGTGAGACCCTATCTCAAAAAAAAAAAAAAGGCAATAATACATGTTGGCAAAAATGAGGAAAAATTGGAACTATTGTACATTTTGATAGTTTCTTTAAAGTTTAAACATAGTTACAAAATGACCCAGTAATTCCATTCCTAGGTATATCCCCAAGGGAATTGAAAACATATACACAAAAACTAGTAGATGAAAGTTCATATAAACATTATTTATCATAGCCAAAAAGTGGAAACAACTCAGATGTCCACCAACGAATGAACGAAATGTGGTCTATTCATACAATGAAATGTTGTTCAGCCATAAGCAGTAACGAAGTGCTGATGCATGCTACAGCATGGATGAACCTTGAAAACATTATGCTGAATGAAAGAATCCAGACACAAAAGGCCACATCTTACAGGTTTCACTTACATATAATGTTCAGGACATGTAGATCTATAGAGATAGAAAGTATAGTCTGGGTGCTGTGGCTCACGACTGTAATCCCAGCACTTTGGGAGGCCAAGGCGGGAGGATTGCTTGAGCCCAGGAGTTCTTGCCCTGGGCAAGAGGGAGAGACCTTGTCTCTACAAAAATTTAAAAATTAGCCAAGGGTGGTGGTGTGCACCTATAGTCCCAGCTGCTTGGGAGGCTAAAGCGGGAAGATGGCTTAAGTTCAGGAATTCAAGGTGGCAATGAGTTATGATAAGGCCACTGTACTCCAGCTTTCATGACAAAGCTAGACTGTGTCTCTATTTTTTAAAAAACTGAAAGTATATTATTACTAGCTGCATCAGGGGCTAGAGGAAGGAAGAAATGGGAGTGACTGCTAAGAAGTACCAGAGTTTTTTCGGGGGTAATGAAAATGTCTGGAATTAGATTGTGGTGATGATCTGTAACTGGAATTAGATGAAAATGATCTGGAATTAAATTGTGGTGATGAGCACAACTTTGTGAATACTAAAGCCACTGAGCTGTATACTTTAAAAGGGTAAATTTGTGGTATATAAATTACACTTTGCTTAAAAAAAAAAAGCAAACAAAAAACTATAGCTCTATTTACTCCCCAAAAAAGCGAAGTTTGAGTGTGACTAGTTCCTTCTAGTTGGCATATTTTTTATTTTTCCTAATTTGATAAGCAAAAAAATGTCTTTTCTTAGATGTTTTAACTTGCATTTCTTTGATAATCAATGAAATTGCACTGCTTTTTATGTTTATCAACTATTTGCATTTTATCTTCATGAATTGCTTGTTCATAGCTTCTGCCCATTTGTTTTGGGGTTTTCATTCTTTCTTTTATTAGTTCACAAGACTTTTTATATTAAAGTTTTTAATTTGTAATCTTTTACCATATAGTCGCTTAATTTACCTTTTCATTTATTCCTTCAACCAGTATTTATGGATACCTAAGTGTCACTAAGTGAGACTTTTGACTTAGTGTTGATAAGAATATTTATGTTGTCCTTACATCCCTTTTTCTGCATTCTGCCTGTTCATATACTTAGAAAAGACATCAGTACATTTTTTCAACCTAATTTTCTCTTAGGATTTCTTTGGTTTTCATGTTTACATGCAGCTTCTGAATTTGTATGGAATGCTTTTGCTGAAGGATGTGAGAAGTGCAGCGTCCATCACAAGGGGTCCTGCAAGGCTGGGCTCTCTGCCCCTCCAACCCAGATCCCTAGATGCTCAGGACACCATTCCTGCTGACTTCCTGACACCACTATGCCTGGCTAATTCCCAGTCTTGGATACTTTTTCATCCTCCTTCCATGTCCTTTCTCTGCTCTCAAAAGCCTTCAGAAATGCTAGGGATCGGGTAGGGGTGCCAGCCTCAGTCCATTTTGCTTCCCAACTCACTGTCTTACAATAGAGAACATTTATTACCTGTCAATCCCTGGGCTAAGTTCTTTTTGATGCACCAGGTCTACTTAAGCCTCAGTCAGTACTACATGCCTGTTTTACACATGGGGAAACTGAGGATTAGGAAATTTAAGTAGTTGTCCAACAATGCACAGAAATCTCTCTCCAGCCCCTGCCCTTCCAGATATTGTTGTGAATGTGGAAAGAACAGGAACCTAGAAAGAAGGCTCTGCCCAACTCTGAGATGCAGTGGCATATATCATCCACTCAGTGGGCAAGTCCATACTGAATTCCTGCCCTGTGCAGGCCCTGGGTATGGGTGCTGTGGGCAGAGAGGAGTAATAATCCAAGACTCCTATCTTCAGGGATGTGACATCTGGTTAGCTCCCTAGAGAATACACCTCACACCATTTTGCCTGCCTGCTTTCTTTCTTTTCCTTCCTTCCTTCCTTCCTTCCTTCCTTCCTTCCTTCCTTCCTT
>NW_012114844.1:2060035-2078334 GCF_000951035.1 Colobus angolensis palliatus | reverse complement strand
TCTTTCTTTCTTTCTTTCTTTCTTTCTTTCTTTCTTTCTTTCTTTCTTTCTTTCTTTCTTTTTCTTTCTTCCCCTCCTCTTTATTTCTTCTTTTTCTTCTCTTTCTTTTTCTTTTTTCCTTTCTTTCTTTCTTTCTTGCTTGCTTTCTTGCTTGCTTTCTTGCTTGCTTTCTTCTTCTTTCTTCTTTCTTTCTTTCTTTCTTCCTTTCTTTCTCTCTCTCTCTTTCTTTCTCTCTTTCTCTCTCTCTCTTTCTCTCTTTCCCCTGCCTGCCTGCCTGCCTGCTTGCCTGCCTTCCTTCCTTTCTTCCCTTGTTTTCTGAGACGGCATCTCACTCTATTGCCCAGGCAGGAGTGCAGTGGCATGATCACTGCTCACTGCAGCCTTGACCTGCTGAACTCAAGCAATCCTCCCACCTCAGCCTCCCAAGTAGCTAAGACTACAGGTATGCACCACTATGCCCAGCTAATTTTTTCATTTTTCTATAGCAACAGTAATGTGGTTTGGCTCTGTGTCCTCACCCAAATCTCATCTTGAATTGTAATCTCCACATGTCGAGGGAGGGACCTGGTGGGAGGTGACTGGATCATGGCGGCGGTTTCCCCCATGCTGTTCTTGTGATAGTGAGGGAGTTCTCATAAGATCTGATGGCTTAAAAGTGGCAGTTTCCTATGCATGTGCTCTCTGTCTCCTGCCACCATGTAAGACACGTCTTGCTTCCCCTTCACTTTCCACCATGATTGTAAGCTTCCTGAGGCCTCCTCAGCCAAGAGGAACTGTGAGGCAATTAAAACCTTTTCTTGTATAAATTACCCAATCTCAGATAGTATCTTTAGAGCAGTGTGAAAACAGACTAATACAAACGGGGTCTCACTGTGTTGCCCAGGCTGCTCTTGAACTCCTGGGCTCAAGTAATTCTCCCGCCTCAGCCTCCCAAAGTGCTAGGATTATAGGTGTGAGCAACCATGCCTAGCTGATTTTGCCTGTTTCTAACCTGATGAACTCTCCTATTCCTCTTCTTACCCAATGTGGTAGAAATTATGACAATCCTCTCTTTTATCTCTTAATAGACCAGAGACAAAATATTTTTGTTATGGTTAATTTTATGTGTCAACTTGATTGGGTCACAGGATGCCCAGATACCTGATTAAACATGATTTCTGGGTGTGTGTGTGAGGATGTTTCCAGAGGAGATTAACATTTGGACTGATGGACTGAGTAAAGGAGACAACCCTTTCCAATATGGATGGGCCTCATCTAATCCGTTGAGGGCCTGAATGAAACAAAAAGGTAGAGGAAGGTTGGATTTGCTGTCTGCTTGACTGCCTCAGCTGGGACATTGCCCCTCTGCCCACAGAATTCCTTGTTCTCAGGCCTTCAGATCCGGACTGGAATCTATGCCATCAGCTCTCTGGCTCTCAGGTCATTGAACTATACAACTGGTTCTCCTGGGTCTCCAGCTTGCAGAGAGCAGATTGTGGGACTTCTCAGCCTCCATAATCACATAAGCCAATGTCTTATAATAAATAAATACCTAAGCAAATAAATTGGGCCAGGCACTGTGACTCACACCTACCATTGCAGCACTTTGGGAGACTGAGGTAGGAGGATTGCTTGAGCCAGCCCAGGAGTTTAAGACCAGCCAGGGCAACATAGTGGGACCCACATCTCTACAAAATTATTATTTTTTTAAATTAGCTGGGTGTGGGCTGGACACAGTGGCTCACTCCTGTGATCCCAGCACTTTGGGAGGCTGAGGCAGGTGGATCACAAGGTCAGGTGATGGAGACCATCCTGGCTAACACGATGAAACCCTGTCTCTACTAAAAATACAAAAAATTAGCCAGGTGTGGTGGTGGGTGCCTGTAGTCCCAGCTACTCAGGAGGCTGAGGCAAGAGAATGGCGTGAACCCGGAAGGCGGAGCTTGCAGTGAGTCGAGATCGTGCCACTGCACTCCAGGGTGGGCAACAGAGCGAGACTCTATCGTAAAAAAAAAAGAAAAAAGAAAAAATTAGCTGGGTGTGGTGGTGCACGCCTGTAGTCCTAGCTACTTGGGAAGTTGAAGTGGTAGGATTGCTTGAGCCCAGGAGTTTGAGGCTGCAGTAAGATAGTGTATTAGTCCATTCTCTTATTGCTATTAAGAACTATCTGAGACTGCATAATTTGTAAAGAAAAGAGGTTTAATTGGTTCACTATTCTGCAGGCTGTGCAGGAAGCAAGGCTGGAGAGGCCTCAGGAAACGTACCACCATGGCAGAAGGCAAAGGGGAATCAGGCATGTCCTACATGGCTGGAGCAGGAGGAGGAGAATGAAGGGGGAGGTGCCATATGCTTTTAAACAACCAGATCGCATGAGAACTCACTCACTGTCATGAGAACAGCAAGGGTAAAATCTACCCCCATGATCCAATCACCTCCCACCAGGCCCCTCCTCCAACACTGGGAATTACAATTCGACACGAGATTTGGGCAGGGACACAGAGCCAAACCATATCAGCTAGGATCACACCACTGCACTCCTGAGCAATAGAGTGAGATCCTGTTTCAAAAAAAAGTAAATGTGTGTGTGTGTGTGTGTGTCTGTATGTGTATAAAAGATTGATCTATCTATCTATCTTTATATGTATATATCTTCTTGGTTCTGTTTCTCTGGAAAACTCGAACATAGCCTCTGACTCCTTAGCCTTTGGATATGAGGGCTAACCAAGCTGTCTCCCTTTGTCTAGCCTCAGTCTTCATTCCTCCAGATCCCAGCTTACCAATAACTGGCCAGTCTCCATGGTGACTGAGGTCAGGAAATTGTGACTGCCTTGAGCAAACTGGTAATGGCTTTCAGGGTGATAGCTTTGCTGCCTGCTCCCTTGCCCACCCGCCTCACCTTTAGCCCTGGAAGTGCGGGTGGGGGGCTGAGGAATCACCGACTGCTGGAGGGGGTGCAGAGCCTCCCACAGCATCCTCAAGATAAAAGCACTGCCCCTAGGCACCTGCCATTAATCATGCCTGCCTCCCTCTGGAAAGGTATTACTACCAGTGACAAGGGTGAGGGCAGACTGACTTCAACCATGCCTGGCCCAGCCTGCAAAAGGAAGCTAACAAGGACCTGAGGCTGGCATATTTTTGATCTCAAAGTTAGGGTCCCTGGACTGGCAGCCTTAGCATCACCTGGGAACTTGTTAGAAGGGCAAGTTATTGGGCCCCACCCTAAGATCTACCAAACTTAGGGTTGGGGGTGGGTTGGGGACAGCAATCTGTATTTTACCAAGCCTTCCAGGCTATCCTGATGTAAGTTTAAGTCCAAAAACCATTGTTCTCAAGCAGTGGATCCCAAATTTGTCTGCACTTTGGACTTACCAGGGAGCTTCAAAAAACTACTGATGCCTGTCCCAGTAGTGAACTGGAGTTGGTTTGTACCAGCTCACCAAAGCTGATGTTTTAAATTTCAGAAATTTTGTGAGTCAGGTATTTAACACAGTCACTATTTAAAATTAAATTATGTACATATAAACTTACAATGAAATAAATCATATTAAAAATAAAAGTAATAAATATTCAAAACCCATCACCTCTAAATTGTTTTAATACATTTAACTATTATCTATGCTCTTGACATTATTTATATTTTGTTTGTTTGTTTTTGTTTGAGACAAGGTCTGAAGTGCAGTGAGCATGACTCACTGTAGCTTTGACCTCCTGGGCTGAAGCGATCCTCCCACCTCAGTCTCCCCAGTAACTAGGACCCCAGATGTACACCACCACACCCAGCTAATTTTTCTTTTTATAGAGACAAGGCCTCACTATGTTGCCAAGCTGGTCTTGAACTCCTGGCCTCAAGCAATCCTCCCACCTTGGCCTGCCAAAGACATGGGATTACAAGCATGAGCCACTGTAGCCAACCTTATGTATATGTTCTCCCAGCATGATGAAAACACTATGTCATGGTTTGCTGCTGAGCATCTCTTTTCAGCTCTGCATTCAGTGAAGGCACATTTGTAGCTGGAAATCAACCATGATGGGAATATTTACACCTCAATATTCAGCAAATGTTACAGGTCAGGGCTTTTCCTTCAAAAGAACCTGTTGTTAAGCATTTGCCACATACTGCTACTCACGTTCCATCCCAGAAATTGTGATTTAATGGGTCTGCGATGTGGCTGGGCTTTGGAATTAAAAGAAAAAAAAGCCCCAGGTAATTCTAATGTGCCCCAACTCTGGGAACCACCATTCTAAAGAAAGTCGGCTCACTGCAGATCCCCGTGGGAATGCTTAGTGGGGTAGTTGACCCACAGGCCTGTGCGCTCAACAGACAGGGTTGTGTTGTGTGAAGACATGGGAAGGAGTCCTCTCACTACTCACAAACTCAGTTTGAGGGGGCAGGTAGGTAAAGTAGATAAGTAAAGAGAGTGAAGGAGGTGACACAGTGGCCAATCTGAGGGTTCTTACCCCATTTGCACCTCATCGATGAGCTCTCAGTCCCAGCCAGGAGTTGCCACATATGGAATGCTGGCTCGGGGCTACCAGAGCTTTGGATTGTTTTCAGATAAACTACAGTTCTGGATATTTCAGTGAAATCTTCCCATCTTTAGGAAATCACACAGGCCACACAAAACACACCTGTTAACCAGCTTCAGCTAGCAAGCTACTGATTTGAAACCCCTATCTAGCAAGTGTGAACCTCACACGGGATGCATGAGAGTCTGGCCACATTGCGAGCAAGTTAAAGTGACTCTTGATAGCCCTGCTAGGGCCCCTCATCAGAAGGGTGGACCCCACATGGCCATGGGATTCCTCCTCAAAGCCCAGGTGGTAAGTTGGTTCCACGGGTCCTGGAAAAGCAGGGGGGTGGCATTTCAGATTTCACCTCATATAGAGTATAGAAGTCTCCAAATACAGGAGGAGGGTAAAAAGAATAGCAAATATTGATCACAAACCCCCTACCCCTGACATTTAATCATTGAAAATGATGTGGGGAAATGAGTATGGCCATCCACATTCCCACAGCTATTTCTGGAGGTCAGCAAAACAGACCTCCAGGCACATCGCCTTCACGTGAGACCCTGGACACCTCACTGTCAATCCCTGTCTTAAGTTTTGGATGAAAATCTCTCAGATCCTGGACACTTTAGGTATTGGTAAGTCTAATCACAGTCAAATCGCGGCCATGGAGAAATTAGAACCTTCCTACAGTGCTGGTGGAAATATAAAATGGCATGACAACTTTGGAAAGCAGCCTGGCAATTCCTCAAAAGTTTAAGGTAGAGTTACCGTGTGACCCAGCAATTCTAATCCTAGATATATATTCAAAAGAATTGAAAGCATATTCACACAAAAACTTGCTCATGAATGCTTATAGCAGCATTATGCACACTAGTCAAAAAGTGAAAAGAACCCAAATATCTATTAACTAATGAATGGGCAAACAAAATGTGGTCTTGCCATATGATGACATATTATTCAGCCATTAGAAGGAATGAAGTACAGATACGTGCCACAACATGGATGTAAGTTCAAAACATTATGCTAAGTCGAGCAGGGCATGGTGGCTCACACCTGTAATCCCAGCACTTTGGGAGGCCGAGGCAGGCAGATCACCTGTGGAGTTCGAGAGCAGCCTGGCCAACGTGGCAAAACCCTGTCTCTACTAAAACTATAATAAGTAGCCGGGCATGGTGGTGCATGCCTATAATCCCAGCTACTCAGGAAGCTGAGGCAGGAGAATCGCTTGAACCTGGGAAGCGGAGGTTGCAGTGAGCCAAGTTTGTGCCACAGCACTTCATCCTGGGCAACAGAATGAGACTCCATCTAAAAGAAAGAAAAAAAAGCCGAAAAACCATTATGCTGAGTGAAAGAAGTCAGTCACAAAAGGCCACATATTGTATGATTTATAAGAAATGTCCATCCAAGATAGGCCAATAGATAAAAACAGAAAATAAATTTAATGGTTGCCAGGGACTGAGAGCAGGAGAAATAAGGAGTGGCTGCAAATGAGGCTGGGTTTCTTTTTGGGGTGACGAAAATAATCGGCATTGGATAATAGTTATAGTTGTATAACCTTGTGAATATACTAAAAACTACTGAATTGTATACTTCAAAGTGTGCAATTCTAAAAATTGTGGCTACATATCTAAGCAGACAGCTTGTACTTTGGCAAAAAATATGTAAACATCCCATCCATCTCATTGTGGAGTGAATCAGGATGGGGAGAAACACAGTGACAGTCTCTCTGATAACAACTGATATTACAGAGGCCACAACACAGACTGTAACCAACACTTATCCCCCCATGGCCAAGAAGGAGATGGACCTGAAGACACCTTCTTTGTAATTCGAACACATTGCGAGTGCAGAATGTGAAAATGCCGAGGAAAAGCCCACAGAACAGGCCCCTCGTGTTTAGAATCCTGCCCAGCCATGCTCCAAGGTGGGAAACTCAGCTGCCCAGAGACCCTCTTCAGGGACTCTGCCTGCTTTGCTGTATGACAGCCATTAATCTCATGCAGCTAAGTTCTAATTGAGGCTGTAGTGACATGACTTGAAATTCACAAGATTAATGTTTGCAAACCATGAAGGGATTCATTTGTTCTTAGTTTATGGGGATGATCCTGCAGAGGGGCAGTTGATTGTGCTATGAAAGCCCAACAGCGCTAAGCCCAGCCACAGTCAACCGGTCCATAGTTCTCACAAGAAAGGGAGGGATATGAGAGGACACATCCTCCACCAAGAGGAATCTTCTTCAGTCACAGAATTATTTTCATATGAAAACATATGTGGGAACAATGTCTAGGTAAGGACTCAGGGCTGTTATGGATCTACAGAAGGATGGCATGTTGATCAATGTCCAGTCAGGGAAACAAAAGTCACATCATGTGTTCCAAATACAGAGAATTGAAGACAGAGTTGGTTACGAACACACTGGGAAGGCCAGAGGAGCACAAGGAGAGAGATCAGGTTAGCCATAAGCTAGACCTACAGGAAACTGGATCACCTTAGGCAAGAGAGCTAACAGGGATACAGTGTTGCCCAGAGTTGAGAACCTAGATATTGGGAGGTTGTGGCTGTGGACTCTTGCAGCTGACATCTTGATGCTCCAGGAAGTCAGAGCCTACACTCCTGCTGCTGCTGTTGGAGCCACATAGCCAGATCACACCTGCCAGCCTGATCTCACCTGAGTCTCGGCCCAACAACCACCATGATGTTGAGGTTGTTGATGTACCCACTGCCATTGTCACTGCACCTGAGCAGGAGCCTAGGAGTCTACACTCTGCAGTGCTGCGACAGACAGAAAGGCTAGGAAGGGCTTCACTCTTTCTCCCCATCTTCCAGTCTCCTGTCACTGCTCTGCCATGGACAGAATCTAAACGGTATGCGGAATCTAGATGTAGTGCGCAGGGTCCCAGCCCCTACCACACAGAGCAGAGCACAGAGGAGTGGGAATGGAGCTGAGGGGCAAAATGGCCAACATAAAAAGAGTGGGGGTGCCTTTCATAGCCTGGGATAGCTAAACAGGGGCAGAAAGTACCTAATTTCCACCCCAGGCAGAGCTTCAGCTTGGAGAAAATTGGCCTTACCAAATACAGACAGATTTATTGGTCTATTATTTTATTCACTCATGCATTCACACATGAGTTCACTGGGTTAAACACTAATGCAGCAAATAGTGAGTGCCAATAATAGTATCTGCTCTCCTTCCCTTTTTCACACCCTACAGATCTCGAAGGTCTTTGTGGGCTTCTAGAATTCCCTATAGTAATTTTTCCTTCTCAGAGATTAGAGCCAACATCAGCAGAAAAGGTATAATGGGAATGAGGAGGTTCTGGTCCAAGCACACAAAAAGATTCTCCCTGGAGACTCTGTGAAGGCAGCAGGAGGCTGGTGCTGGAATCCCTCCAGTTTTGTCATTACTCCTTGCTCGGCATGCCTGGGGTTCACATCCTTATTTTTATTAAAAAGTGCACCTTTTCCTTGAGAGGACAGGAGTTTCTCTGGAACATAATTCTTTTTTTCTTTTAAGTTTTATTTTAGGTTCAGGGGTACATGTGCAGGTGTGTTATATAAGTAAACTTGTGTCATGGGGGTTTGGTGTACAGATTATTTCATCACCCAGGTACTAAGCATAGTACCTGACAGGCATTTTTTTCTGATCCTCTCCCTCCTCCCACCCTACTCCCTCAGGTAGACCCCCAGTGAATTCTAATTGACTTTGTCACATGGAGCTTTCTATGATACGCTATGATATTATGAGACACTGCACAGTGTCCTTGCTCACAGCATCCTTGCTCACATTTTCCCAAAGAGCCCAGAGCAGAATCTAAGTGACTGCTTCTAGTGGAGCCAACAGAGAAAAGCCAAGGAGCTAGCCAGAGTCGTGCCTGCTGGCTGCAATGCCCCTGCAAGTACTTGGGAGTTTGGAGGAAGCACGCGTGTCCTGGAAGAACAAGTCTGTGTCCTCAGACCTCAGCCCTTGCCACTTTGAAGAGCCTTGGGCTAGCTATTGAGATGGGTGGTGGATGGATGGACCAGGGAGAGTTGTGGCTCTACTCAGTTGCTTCCTGAGATTGCATTGCTTCTGCTGGGGGAAGGGAAGACTGATGATCATAAGAAAAAGGCCCTTTTCCTTGCCTAAGCAAATGATCCTCCTCCAAAATCACCTTTTTAGCTCTTCTGGCAAGGGCCTTAAACAGAGTCAGAGAAAACCTCTGTGAGTAGAGAAAATCTGAAAGAAGAGAGTGAAGGTTCTTGAAGAAGAAGTTGTTCTGCAGGTCCGAGTGACCCCAGTGAATGAGGCACTGCAGGCCTTGGAGGAGGGAGTTCCAGAGAAAAGGTTCTGATGTAGCCAAACATGTCCTGACGAGCTAGACCCAGGTTGGGTAGGCATGGAAGCAAGGAAATATCCAAGGATGGGTCTCAAGGAGAAAGCAAAAGACAGAAGTGGGATCTGAAGGGAAGGGTCAAAAATGGTGAGTAGTTAATACAGATTAAGAGGGTTCAGAAGGCAGGCCATGAAAAGATCCCAGAGTCAAATGGGGAAAGAGGATGTGCAAGTGCAGAGAAGGATATATGAGATCATGGAGTTCATTTCTACGCTACTCTCCACTACCCATTTTTTTTTCTGGTGTCCCCATGGATATGGTGTGGCAGTGGTGGAAACACCCTGTGGAGGTGCTTCAGATCCCAGAGGCAGGTTCCCACCAGCACTCAGCAGGGCAGGTGTATTCTCTCAGCAGGCTAGGTGCTGAGCCAGCCGTGGTACTCTGAGGAATGCCTGACTTGCATCTCCTGTTTCTGTATCTCTAGTGCAAGCTGCTGGCACACAGTAGTGGGACAAAACAAGGAGCAGGGAGAGATGGGATTCATGCACACATGACTTACAACAGCTGGCTCATTTCTGCATGAGCAAGTACAGCATACATCTCTCCCACTTAAATGAGCCAAGGCTGGGCAGCACACTGCTGCTGCTCTTGGTTGCAGAGTGGCCTGTGCTCTGTGGCCAGAGTGACCATGATGCACACTCAGCAGGATGGAGGGGAGGCCATAATTGAGTGATGGCTTATTGATCCTTCTGGTGGGAGGAGTTCAATAAAGTATATGAGAATTCTTTGAAGGTCAAGTTGATAATCTCATGGTGTTGCATAGATATGGCAATGAACATATTTCACATCCTAGTTGGTGGATGTCATTTTGCCATCTGGAGTTACCACCAACTGGGTAGACCTTGGGGGAGTCTTCTTCCAAATCCAGAAGTCCAACAAGCTGTCTGAGAGCATGGGTGTGGATGATCAGTTCATGGAAGGAAGAGCATCTCAGTGATCATGAAGTAGACCCTAGATGGAGGAGCTAATCAGCACCAGGAACTAACCATTCTGGTGAGAGGAACTACCAGAGGGTCCTGAGCACAGTGAGATAGATAAGATGGATGGGAGATCAAATCTAGGTGAGATCGATTCCCGAAAGTATCATGCCTCAAGGATCTCACCTTTCTCTACGTGCTGCTTAGTGGAGCCAGGGCTAGGAACCTGCAAACTACATTTCTTAGATCCCTAGACGATGGCCTCTTTTAGATTTGCCAAAAGGAGGTGTTAGAGAGAAACTGAAAGGAGAGCAGAGGGAGGAGGGACGCCCCTCCCATTTTTCCTGTTCCTGCTTGTATCACTTCAGCAGGAGCAGTTGGCTTCAGCTTCCAGCTTCTCTTGGCACTCCCAGAACCAGCCTTGCCTGCTGAATGCCACGTCTGAAAAGGATATCAAGATACTGTCTAAGAAGGTCTAGAATGGCATCCAAAATGTATTCATCGGGTTCTGAAAGAAGATCAGGGCACCACGTGGCCAAATGTTATCATAAGGAGTAAGGCATGTCCAGAAAGCCGCCTTCCTCTATACTATCTCTCTGGATACGGAGGACAAAGGACACAAAGAGGCACTTCAGAGAATAAACTACAAATTGCTAAAAATTAAAAAATTCATCTAAACAAAACAAAAAACCAACCAGAGGTGGTGGCTCACACCTGTCATCTCAGTACTTTTGAGAGGCCAGTGTGGTAGATCACTTGAGCCCAGGAGTTCAGGACTAGCCTGGGTGACAGAGCAAGATGCTGTCTCAAAAAAAGAAAAAAAAAATAGTATAACCATGCACATACACAAAACTTCAACTTCACTAGCAATTTTTTTAAAAAAAGAAATAAAAATCAATATTGAAATGCCATTTTCTACTCACACTGACAAAATTATGTGGGGATGATAAACACTGATTCTCAGGAAATAATTATTGATGAGCACAAAATAGATTACATAATGGATTGTTTGTTAGGGTGTTATTTATGATGGTGAGAATGTTAAGTTACGTACCAAAAAATAGAATGATATTAATAAATATAAATCCCTAATATAGAATATTATTTAGATATTTAAATAATCCTGTAAATAAATATATATTGCCATATGAAATGTGTGTAGAATATTACTTAATAAAGTAAAAAAATTTAAATAGATAATATATACATCTAGTATGATCCCATTTATATTAAATGTATGAATGTATATGTATATATGCTCATGTATGCATATACATATATACAATCATGCATCTATTAATGATAAGGGTAAGTTTGGAGAAAGATGTTGTTAGATTATCTCATCATTGTGTCAACATCAGAGCACACTTACACAAACCTAGATGGTACAGCCTACTATACACCCAGGCTGTGTGGTATAGCCTGTTGCTCCTAGGCTATGAACCTGTACAGGATGTTACACTACTGAGTACTGTAGGCAATTTTAATACAATGCTAAGTATTTGTGTATCTAAGCATATCAAAACATAGAAAAGGTACAGTAAAAAATACGGTATTATATCTTTCTGTTGTTGACTGAAACATCGTTAGGTGGTTCACATCGCATATGAAAGAGGTATTTTTAAAAGGAAAGATTTTTAAAGTCCCGATGCCGAGGCCATACACAAGCCAATGAAATCATAATTATTTGTCGAGTGGGACCCAGCCCTCAGTTTTTAAAGCACTTCAGGTGATTACAATGTATAGCCACGGCTGCAAATTACTGATTTAAGCACACCCTACCTTATTCTATACACTCTCCTTTTCACCTCCAAAATTAAACTTCTATTTTATATATGTTTCCCAGTCTATTTCTTTTGGTAACATTTGGCCCTCAGGAAAATAGAGAATCCCAATGTTGGTTTGCTACAAAGAAGCCTGGAGCAGGCTGGGCACAGTGGCTCACGCCTATAATCCCAGCACTTTGGGAGGCCGAGGCAGGAGGATGGCTTGAGCCCTGGAGTTTGAGACCAGCCTGGGCAACATGGTGAAACCCAGTCTCTACAAAAATTAGCTAGATGTGGTGGCATGTGTCTATAGGCCTAGCTACTCAGGAGGCTGAAGTGGAAGGATTCCTTGAGCCCAGGAGGTCAAGGCTGCTGTGAGCTGTGATCATACTACTACACTCCAGCCTAGGCAACACAGTGAGATCCTGTCTCAGAAAAAAGAAACCTCAAGCATTTTCCTGGTCAGGGTGCCTGGAATGTCTTGAGAGCCAGTCTGACTCTGCATGAGTGAATCATCCACAGATATCACAGGTATCCGGTAGAATCTTCTGAAGGTAGTTCTGAGCAGAAGCCTGAGAAAGAAACACACAAGCACATACACAGCAAAAGCCAGGGCTGACTCCCCAGCTGGCCAGGAAGAGTTGCCGAATATCTGATGTTTATAACATTAACTCTCTTTCATTAGTGACCTTTCATTGAGTTGAATCATTTCCTTTGGAAATAAAAGAAAATGCCTCAATTGTTTTTGACAAGTTCTCTTCATTTTTGAAAATATTTTGCAAAATGACTTCTTGCATTTGCAACCTCAGACTTCCTCTAGATTTTGTCTCTATTGACCTGAGCAGACAATTACTAATGTTGTTGGGCAAACTCTTAATCTAGTAGGGAAAATTTTCACATTGGAGTTGAGGGATCTCTTAGACTTCACCATCTGCAACCCCCTCTGCCATTTTATAGCTTGGGAGCTGAGACCTAAACGCCTTGGTTGGGGTTAGCCAGAACATGAATAGCTGAGCTGGGAATGGGACCAACTGCTTGCCACCTCCCTTAGCATGATTTTTGCCAGATCACGCTGTGTGGGCCATAAGTCTTTCATTGCAACTTTCTCTAGTGCCACCAGATTGATGCCTGGTTCAGCAGTAAAGTGCATGGCCTCTTAGTGTCAGCATGCCCGGGTTCAAATCCTGGCTCAACTAGGTATTAGCTGTGATAATTTTGTCAAGCTACTTAACCTTTCTGTGTCTCAGTTTTTTCATCTATAAACTGGGGATTAACAGGATTCTTATAAGGCCTAAATGGGTTAATTCATGAAAGGAACTTAGAACAGGTGGCCATAGTAACAGCCATTTTACCTCCATGAGGCACTTTATCCTGTTGTCAGGCACCAACCTCACTCTTGCTTCACTTTGGCCTTATATGACCCTCATGGTGTTCATTTCCCACGCTGAGCCCTGAAAGTCTGCGTCCTGTACCAGACAGGAGGGTGCCCTCACAAGCAAACAGCGGGAAAAGCTGCTCAGCTTGTGGTGAAGCGGGAGGAAGGAAGGCTTGGGACCTGGGAACAGACAAAGGGCTCTCAGGATCAGAGGTTTCGGAGCATTTTTGTTCAAAGCACTTTTGTTCAAAGCATTGTTCATTCAGCCCTTCATCAACACCTCCTGACTAAGCCACTTGGTATAATTACCTTCTTCCAATTAGAATCATTAGCATTTTCACAGCTAAAAATGCTAAGAAATTTCATATATATCATCAACCACTTGCACTGAAGGGTGGAGACTGTGTTGAAGCCCCGCTCGGCCTTTGAGGTCTGGCATGGACTTGGGCTAGATCTCTCCCTTCCCTGTCCCTGCCGCCACCTTTGCCCAGTGGACACAAGATGGCTTCCCCCAGTCATCAAATGCTATGGCCTTTTCTTACTAGGTCCTCATAATACCTGGTAGTGAGAGTAGGTGTTTTGCCCCGTTTTATGAATGAAGAAGCTGAGTCTCAGAAAGACTTGGCGAGCCTATGGGTAAATGCATGGAAGAGGTCCCTGGATCCACAACTTCTGTTTGCTACATTCATCTGGACTCCACCCACGTTCTTGCACCTGCCACCATGGCCTGCCTCTCACTACCCGCATCCTTTTCTTCAATCATCTATGTCCATTCACTCTGGGCTTCTCTCCCCAGCCACTCATATTCCATCAAAATCTGTCTCCTTTCCTTCTCCCACCTCTTCCAGGGCCTGGTTTGAGGCTAGACCCTTAGTCAAAGTGATTCTGCCTGAGACAATGATGGTCCAAAATGGGTTCATGAGTTACTACTTTCAGGAAACCAAACTCACATTTCGCATGCCTTCCTCAAGTCAAAATGCCACCCCCAAAGGCAATGACTCATGGGTGATGGAAATTTCCAGTACCTTGGCAGACCAGAGGGACAGTTGCTGCCATTGGTGAAGATAGCCTGTGGAGAAGCAGACAGAGACCTGAGTAAGCCCAGTGGCTGAGTCACCTGGGGCACATCAGTCTCCTCACTGACCTCAGTTCCTCTGACCCTCCAGTGAAGGGGTGAACCAGATGCTGGCTGACATAAACTCCAACCCATGGTCCATCTTCTCAAAAGCCCCAGCATACACAGTCGTGGGTCTGTGGATCTTCCTCAAAGTATACTGGTATTTTGCCTTTATCTCTCCTACCTTCCTTATGAGTAGTTTCAAATTACCTAGAAAAGTCCTACTTGATCATCTCCCTTCCAATAGCTTGAATATCAGCCCTTTTTTTTTTTTTTAACTTTACCTTGGCTTCTGTTTTCCTGTTTGCTTCTTGCAGACAGAGAAGCCAGAAAGAGGGAATCAAGAAAGTGTTGAATTCAACGAATACTTCTTTAGTAACAATTATCTGTCAGGTACATGGAGCAAATAAGAAGGAGCATGGGTCATGATTTTTGCCCTTGGGGCCCCAAACTGTAGTCCAATCTGAGGTGGGGCCAGATGAGGACCATAGGAGAGGGATGAAGCCAGAGCTGAGGCGGGGTGGGGGCGGGGGGGGTTGGGAGATTTGCTGGGCTTGGAGTTGCCCAGCAAGGTAAGAGGGGCAACCCCACTAAAGACAGAAAAGTGAGTCAGTGTAGGGTGTTGTCTTTCTTTTGTGTTTATTACACAAACAAACAGCAGCAACAATGGAAAGCATGGGGAAAGAAATCATCACAATCTTCCCTGCTAACACATCACATGTTTTTATTTTTCCAAGTGCTTTTCCAGGCCCTGGTGACATTTATGCAAAAATGTTATGTTGTGGTAAACACAGCACGGACCTAGTTCCATATCCAGCTGTTCTCACTTAGCTGAGCATGTCTCTGTGTTGCTACACAAACTTCATCGGTTTAACAGCTGCACAATATTTCACTGGGTGCTTCCACTGATACCACCAACAATGAATGGATGTACTGGCTTCCTGAAACGTGTGTACTAATTAGTGTTGCTATTGTTATTAATTTTAAATGTTTATTCATTTGTTAAACATAGAATTGTTATATTTTCTATATTTCCTTGATAAGTAGAAGGGTTGAACATGTATCAGTTGTTTTGTTTGCTAACTATGGCTCCTCTTGTTGGAATGATCTGTTTGGGTTCTTTAGTTTCCCTGGACCTGCTACGGTGTACATAGGGTGAGCAACATCTCTGGTTTGCTCAGGACTGAGGTGGGTTCCCTGGGCATAGGGCTTTCAGGGAGCCCTCCTGAAAACCCAGGATAAGTTGGTCACCCTATTTTTATATAATAGGCACAGCAATTGTGCAGTTAGTTCTTGATGAATTCCATTCCACGCTCCCAAATAAGCCTTCCTTTCTTTCTCATCTGTAATAGTCATAACAGAGTCATTATAAGAAATGAATGAAATAATATAGTTCAGGCACTTAGAACAGTGCTTGGAACACAGTACTTAGTAAATTTAGGGGAAGAGGGTATAGCATATTGATTAAGATTTTGTCATGTAGAATCACACTGCCTACATTCAGATCCTGACTGCTTGGTTTCCTCCTCTGCAAAACGGAGATAATAATTACCTGTGTCATGCTTGTTATGAAGATTAAATGAGCTAATCCAAGCAAAATACGTGGAATAGGGTCAGGCAAATTGTAAGCCCCTGGATATTAGCCTCTCTTTATGGTAGTAGAAATGGCAGTCATATGTACCAACAACTGCCATTATTGATCCTCTACTACATTAGGCACTGCTGGGGTGATCAGCTATCTCAGTTTGTCTGGATTTGTATCGGTTTAGCACTGATGGCCTCATGTCCCAGGAATATTTCCATTCCAGGCAAATTGGGATAGACGGGCATCCAGGTACTGTGAGAATTTTATTTTATATTTTGAGATAGAGTTTCACTCTTGTTGCCAAGCTGGAGTGCAATGGTGTGATCTGGGCTCACTACAACCTCTGTCTCCCGGGTTCAAGTAATTCTCCTGCCTCAGCCTCCCAAGTAGCTGGGACTACAGGCATGTTGCCACCATGGCTGGCTAATTTTTGTATTTTTAGTAGTGATGGGGTTTCACCATGTTGGCCAGGCTGGTCTTGAACCCCTGACCTCAGGTGATCTGCCTGCCTTAGTCTCCCAAACTGCTGGAATTCCAGGCATAAGCCACCATGCCTGGCCAGGTACTGTAAGAATTTTAAATGATCTCATCTTGTCGCCAAACATCCCTTCACTTTTACACATACAGAAACAGGGACTCCAAGCGGTTAAGAAGTTTGCCTGATGACACAGGTGGTGAGGACCAGAGCCAGCTGGCCCCAGAAGCAGAAGTTGCCTCACTTCATGCACAGCATCTTCACTGGGAAGGGGCTGGATACTGCCTGGAGGTTGTCTCATGGTCACCTGAGATCATCTTTTTCTTTTTAATTGTGATGAAATACACATAACGTTAAATTGACCACTTTATTTTGAAGTGTCTATTTCAGTGGCATGCAGTACATTCACAACGTTGTGCAACCATCACCACTATTTCCTGACATTATCTTTTTAAAATTTTTTACTTTGGTCATGTGTTGACTCTTTCTACATTTATACCACCCTCACTGTGTGCACAGGAAACAGAGGGTTTTCCCTCCCAGGAAAGCTCTGTGAGCCACCAGTCACCCTGATGTAAGCTGAACATCATCTGCTTGCAGTTACACAAGTGCCAGTAATATTGAGTCTGTGGCTATGGCCTCACCCCTCCCATCTCCTCTTCCTCCTCTCAGTGTGTCCACTGAGGCATCACAAAGGACTCAGCAAGCTGAGATCAGGAATGAAGGGATCAGCATTGTTTCATGGAAAGTATTTGAAAGAGAGATGAGTCTGCACTGCACCTGGGCAGATGCTTTTGTTCAGGGAGGTGAGGCCTCTGGCCTCTCTGTCCAGGAGACCATAAGACCCAGCACTGGGAAATCCTCCACCACACTCTGACTAAAGCCAAACCTGAAGCGTGTGAGTTTGGCCCAGTTCAGATGCTCCTGAGAACACGGCCCATCAGTCCCTGCATATTAAGGCTGCTCAGGGACTGGCAGGCAGCCTCCGGCTTCCCATGAGGGTGCAAGGCTCCGAGAGAGCTGCACCAGCAGTGGAGTTGGGCCAGGAGTGAGGGTTGTCTTCCTTCCCCCGAGTTTCTACCACCCCCCCTTTCTTTGACCTCTCTTCAGATCTTTATCCCATTCATCTTTTGCCTTCTATAGACCATGGACTCCTGGAGGGCAGGAGCGCCATCTCATTGCTGCCTGTGCTTGAGCATGCAGGTGCTCAATCCCCTGCATTGTCTCAGAGAAGAGCAGATGTCTTAGGGGTTTGGTCCTGTGCTAACTATGGCAAAGGACTAAGAATATGAAAATAATAATACTAAGCATTTTCTCTCTTTTCTTTTTTTTTTTTTTATTTTGTAAGACAGGGTCTCATAAAAGACAGGTCTTTTGGGCTGGAGTGCAGTAACACAATCACAGCTCACTGCAGGCTTCAAGTCCTGGGTGCTCACTGCAATCCTCCCACCTCAACCTCCCAAGTGTGTCACCAAGCCTGGCTAATGTTTTGTTTTTTTATTGAGAGGGTGGTCTCACCATGTTGCCAAGACTGGTCTTGAACTCCTGAGCACAAGCGATCCTTCTGCCTCAGCCTCCCAAAGTGCTGGGATTACAAGTGTAAGCAACCACTCCCTACCTAAATACTTTCTGTGTGCCAAACTCTGTGTCAATGCTTTCCATCAGCTGTCCTCACCACAACCCCATGAGGAGGTTCATTCCCTTTTTTAACCATAGAAAAACTGGAGTGAGTTCAGAGGAGTGTGACAAGGGATGTGAGTGGCCTTTGGGCTGAGCTTACTGGGTGATAAGAGAGGCCTCCCGGGGACAGGATGCCCACCCAGGCAGGCTCTGAAAGGGAGAGGTTGCAAGAACTGCAGGGGCCTGCGGAGGAGAGTGTGCAATAAACAGAGACCTATAGAAAATAATTATTCTTGCAAGTGCTGTGGGGCAGGAGGGGCAGAACTCCAGGCGCTCAAATTTGATTCAGAACAGAGGCTGGGAGGCCAGGCACAGTGGCTCGTGCCTATAATCCCAGCACTTTGACAGGCCAAGGTGGGTGGTTCATTTGAGGCCAGGAGTTTGAGACCAGCTTGACCAACATGATGAAACCCCATCTCTATGAAAAATACTAAAATTAGCTGGCCTGGTGGCACATGCCTGTAATCCCAGCTACTCAGGAGGCTGAGGCAGGAGAATCACTTGAAGCTGGGAGGCGGAG
>NW_012114844.1:2012353-2058889 GCF_000951035.1 Colobus angolensis palliatus | reverse complement strand
AAGAGGAAGAAGAAAGAGAAGGAGAAGGAGAAGGAGAAGACAGAAGCCTTCCTACTTATTATCTGCCTTGATCATGCCTATAAATCTATTTGGCACCAGTTTAGCCCTGCTCCTTTCTCCTGGAGACCTTCACAAGCCTCTCGTCTGGTTATAGCACCTTCCATTTCCCTCAGTCACATGCTATCATGATCGTGCTTGTGTGGGATCTCCTTGAAGGCAAAGACCTGAATTTGTGTCTTATTCATTCTTATATCCCAGGGCCATTGCATTGCATAGTGTGTGGCATGACATAATTGCTCAATAAATCCATATTAAGTAAAAACAAAACAAATATCTCTATAGAAAAGAATTCAATTCACTATGCCACCTTCTCCATGAAGACTTCTTTGATCCTTTCAACCGGGAAGACATTTCTACCTGTTGGCTTCTGTTCACTCCACCTGTGCCTCCCTTTGAACCTGATACCCTTCTGATTTTCCATTCTACCAGCAAACTGCCTGGCACTCAGAAAGCACTAAGTGGTCACCAAATGAAAGTTAGTTGAAAATGGAACTGAATTTGCTCACAGTCATACCAAAACAATCATTCTGGAATACTCTTGCATCCAGGCAGCTTTTCCCTCACATTGTGAAAATAACATTCCTAGAAATCCAGAGAAGAACTTCAATCCTGAAACAGAATATTCTGTTTGGGTAGTATCTCCATCTTTCCCTGATTGTAGAGGTACATGCAATTTATTGTTGTTGTTGTTGTCTTGAGGTTCTCAGAATTTTAAAGGCCTATGGTTGGGCTTTAAGGTTCTCAGAATTTTAAAGGCCTATGGTTGGGCTTTAAGGAACTTGAAAAGTCATCTAGCCCTTTAAAGCTACTTTATCTTAAGGGTTTAGAAACCGTTTCTAGAAAGACAGATCATTCATCAAGGTAAGTCAATGGCCAATAGAGTGGGTCCCATCTATACTAACTCTCTCTGTATAGACTTAGTGAGGGCTGATCAAGCTATGATACAGAGTAGGGCTTGATTGCTGAGCCTGATATACAGGAAATAAGTAACTTAATAAACACTCCTGACTGAGTCTAGAAGGCGAGCATTATTCTCCCTCTTATTGATGAGTTGCAAAGCTCACAACCCTCAGAGAGTCTAAACCAGCCCAGGATACTGGGTCAGTGCTCTGAAGAGAGGAACCAGAAGCTCCAAAAAATGCTTGGCCTGACTGTGGCCTTGGTCTCTTCCTGATATTCTCCTTCATCATGTCTAGGTCTGACTTAGGGAAGAATCCTCAAGTGCTGAGGGAATAGTGAGTATTTAGGAAGGACCATTCAGAACATATGTACTGAGTTCAGCAAGTCACTATCATAGTCATCAGGTCAGGGGTGCATGAGAGTAGTGAACTGACACTATTTGCCCACAGTACAAGGCCTGACACCTGGCAAACACTTCCCAATCCACATTTGTTGAGTTGATATCGAGTCAAGTATGCACACTTCACCAATGTGCTTGTCAAAACTGGAGTGATGCAGAGAAGATGGCAAGGTCCCTGTGCTAGGATGACATGCAAATCCATAAAGGGATACAAACATACACAGGAATGCCGGGTGCAGTGGCTCATGCCTGTAATCCCAGCACTTTGGGAAGCCAAGGCAGGCAGATCATTTGAGGTCAGGAGTTCAGGACCAGCCTGGCCAACATGGTGAAATCCTCCCCCATCTCTACTAAAAATACGAAAATTAGCTGGGCATGTTTGTGCACACCTGTAATTCCAGCTACTCAGAAGGCTGAGGCAGGAGAATCACTTGAACCTGGGAGGCGGAGGTGGTAGTGAGCTGAGATAACGCCACTGCACTCCAGCCTAGGCAACACAATGAGACTCTAACTCAAAAACAAACAAACAAACAACAACAACAAAAAAAATACACAGGAAAATAGTATCAAAACCCCAAAAGGAAGAATGTTCATCAATCTCAGAGGAGTGATTGTCACAGGGATCAGCACTGGGTGGGGTTCAAAGGAAACTTGATGTGTGTCTATTATGTACTGTTTTATTTCTTCTCTTTCCTTTTTTTTTTTTTTTTTTGACACAGGGTATCACTCTCTCACTCAGGCTGGAGGGCAGTGGGGCCATCATGGCTCACTGCAGCCTTGACTTCCTGGGCTCAAGCAATTCACCCACCTCAGCCTCCTATGTAGCTGCTGGGATTACTAGCATGCACAACCACTCCCCAGTAATTTTTAAAATTTTTTTGTAGAGTTGAGGTCTTATTGTGTTGCCTAGGCTGGTCTCAAACTCCTAGGCTCAAGTGATCCTCTCACCTCTGCCTCCCAATGTTTTATTTCCTAACCAAAAAAAGAAAATAAAGGAAGAACTGAAACAAATATGATAAAAAGTATTTATTAATTGTAGGCAATGGATACGTTGGTATTACATTAACCTCTGTAATTCTCTGAAGATTTGAGTTTTTAAAAATAATATTGCAACAGTATGCTACAAAAGTCATTATTTTTGTTTCCGTTTTGGCTCCAACATGGAGGATTCCCAAGACTACTGTCAAGTTCAATGATTTGGTAGAAACTCGTAGAACTCAGAAAGCTGTGATACTTACAGCCTCAGTTTATTAGAGTGAAAAAATACAGATGAAAATGGCAAAGGAAGCCAGGCTTGGTGGCTCACGCCTGTAATCCCAGCACTTTGGGAGGCCGAGGCAGCAGAGCATGAGGTCAGGAGTTCAAGACCAACCTGGCCAACATGGTGAAAACCCATCTCTACTAAAAGACAAAAAAATTAGCCAGACGTGGTGGCGGGCACCTGTGATCCCAGCTACTTAGGAAGCTGAGGCAGGAGAATCACTTGAAAACCCAAGAGGCAGAGGTTGTAGTGAGCTGAGATCATGCCTTTGCATGCCTAGGTGACAGGGTAAGACTCTGTCTGAAAGAAAGAAAAAGAAAGAAAGAAAGAAAGAAAGAAAGAAAGAAAGAAAGAAAGAAAGAAAGAAAGAAAGAAAGAAAGAAAGGGAGAGAGAGAGTCCAGGACAGACCAGGTATGAGCTTACCACTGTCCTCTCCTAGAGGAGTTGTACAGAGAGTACTTAATTCTCCCAGGAACAATGTGTGGTGGTACACACAAAGTATGGCCAACCACAGAAGCTCATCAGAGAGTTTTGGTGTCCAGGGTTTTGTTATTCAGTCTCTGGCCTTCCCCGAGGTCAAACACAGTGCAGCCTAAGGCCCGCATCATAAATCACATTACTAACATTAAGTCATCTGACGTTGTCCAAGACCTCAGGTATACAAAGGCCGACCCTTTCTTTGGAATGTGCAGGGGTTGAACACCATAAGCCTGTGAGTTAACCCTTTATTATACAGTCCCCAGACAAGCCAAAGTGAGATGCAAGACCTCTGCCTGGATTTGCAAAAGATTTTGTGACCCTCAGCCAACTACCTACCTCAAGCCTATGGAACATTTGGAGAGATGGTGGTGGTTGGAGAACCTCCAGTTTTCTTAAGCTCCTCACTTCAAGCTTACGAAAATGGGCTCCAATCAGACCACTAGAAATCACAATATGTGTCTCTTGAATTTTCAGAAACCAACAGACTGGTAACTGATTTGCACCTGAGATAGCTAGTTTAGGAAAGACTGGTTTGTGGGAACTTGGCTCTGGGAACAGGCTTTGGGATTTGACTGCCTTCCCAGATTTTGATGAGACAAAGAATAGGTGCATATTTCTAGTGGAGAGAGGAAGAGCAAACCAGTTCAGGACCTTCTTGGAAGCTGTGGGACTGGACCACAGCATTCTTAGGGGCTAAGGAAGGCGCTGTAAGCAGCCAGCCAGACGAAAAGTTATCAGCCCAAAAACAGGAAGTGGAGGGGTTTTTGAAGAATCTTTTAAAGTCCCATGGAAGAGAAAGAGTTAACTTTGAACCCTGCCAAGTCCGTGGAAGACATAAGCCAACTCACTATAGTAGTCAACTTTAAAAGTTCTTGGCCTCATACAGTGGTGCACACCTGTAGTCCCAGCTACTTGGGAGGCTGAAGAGGGAGGATGTCTTGACGTCAGGAGACTGAGACTGTAGTGAGCTACAATTGTACCACTGCACTCCAGCCTGGGCACAGCGCAAGAAGGTGCTTAAAAAAGAAAGAAAGAAATTTCTGTCCATTTTCTCCTCTACATTCTGCCCTGATCTAACTTCAGAGAGTCAGAAACTGGTTAGTAGGGTGCATGAGAAGAACTAGGTGAAGAAAGAGAATTTTCTTTTGACTACAGGCCTATATAGGTCAAAGCTGAGGAAGTAAAAACATTCAACTTTGAATGAAGTGCAAAATTCTAATTATTAATGAGACTAGAGATTTTAATTAATAACCTGGTACTATTTGGGAAACAGAGTGACAAGAGAAACTTTTTCACTATTTTCCCTCCTCTGTGCTTCAGTTCTAGTAATATCCTTGACTTGTCTCCAAGTATACTCATCTTATTTCCTGCTATGTGCAGTCTGCTGATAAGTTATTCTAATAAATTTCTAATTTCAGATATTGTTTTCTATTTCTAAAGTGTCTACCTGGTTTATTAAGAATATAGTTTAGTTTTCTATTGAAAAGCTTATTCTTTTACCCATTTCATACTTTTTTCCTCTGTTTTCTAAAAAATATTAATGAAAAGAAGTTATTGTGTGCTGACTTCAATACTAGGGTCATCTCTGAGTCTGTTTCTATTGACTGTTTCATTTCTTAGTAATTGGTCTCTTTTTTCCTGCCTCTTTGTGTGTCAGATAATTTTATTGTATGCCAAATGTTGTAGATAGTACATTGCAGAGGCTCTGGATTATGTAATATTCCTTAAGAGACTGTTAAGTTTTGTTCTTGCACAAAGTAAAATCACCAAATGATCACTTTGATCATGTTGAGACTTGAGGATTGGTTTTAGGCTTAGTTAGGGCAAGTCTTTTATAATTTTGCCCTAGTTTCTAAAGTGTACCCCTTACTTCTAATAAATGGTTCTTATTCCTAGAGTCTCAACTGAGAGTTCACATGTTAACCAAGTACGTCTACTCTGGGTACTCCTGAACTTCAAAATCTTCCCAGCACTGTCCAGTACTGAGATCTTTACTCTCTAGCCTTCTGGTCACCTGGAATCTCAGCCTACCCATGCAACTTTTACGATTCAGTCAAACATATGATGGAATTTGTGTATGTGTGCAGGTTTTTTTCACTCCTTTTCTGAGACTTTCTTCTTACAAATACACTGACCCCAGCAGCCTACACAGTCGTGAACTCTAACCTCTATTTCTTTCACCCAGCAGGATTCCTGCTCTTTGCTTGGGTTCTGTTTCCCTGTACCATGGCTTGGAGACAATTTCAAGAGTTTCAGTCCAATCATCAAATGTTCCCTCTGTCTAACTCCATATAAAGGCTGCAGAAAGGACAGAAATTGGGGAGGAGAATTGCATAGTTATCCCAGAAAGGCAGTAACCCAGATAGAAAGAGGAAGAGCACTGGGAATTAAATATAATGAGAGCAGTTTTCATGTGTTATGGTATATCCAGATATTGAAAGATTTTGGCTCTAGTGTAGAGAACATAATACCAAGGTAAGAAAAGAACAAAGAAAAACCTGGAAAGATATTCCAGTTGAATTTCCATTAGACTTCTCAAATTGACTTAGGAATTGTGCATTTGAATATTAGTTTCAGGTTTAAATCTGAAAGGGTAAAGTTTCTAGCAACCAATAAGGACAGAGAAGGTATAAGTATCCACCTACCTCCTCCATCCTCTGAAACAGAAGATAACAAAGAGTTTGAAAAGATAGGAAGACATTTTGGCTTAGTCCAAGATTTGGCAACCAGCTCAGGAATGTAAGGACCAAAATGATCAAAAAATCAAGTCATGGGAAACAGCTGAAAGAAGAGACTGCAGTTGTTTATTAAAGCCATTACAGTAATTTTTGATGTTTAAGACTATGCAAATGAATTTTGATCTTTTCCAATAGGAATATGAACAGAAGGAATAAACAAAATATTTAATTTTAAAAAATACAAATGGCAAAAATCATAAGAAGAAAAGTTTAAATAAAAGCAGAATAAAACAACTAGTTACTATTTTTTAAACCTTTAAGCATATCATAGAAATTAAGCATGGAATAATTTAAATAACCAGCAATTCAAACAAGACAAATGTCCCCAAATGGGTAGATTGCTGAAATAAGTTATGATGAATTAAAGAGCTGTATGGATATGATCTTATCTTGGCAGAAATAGAATTATTTGAACATATATGCATATATATACACATGTGTGATCTAAATAATATATGTTAATGTGTTAGTGACAGTTAACATTACAGAGTGGGATTATGAGTTTTCTTTTTGTTCTTTTGCTTGTCTGTATTTACATATTATAATGAATATATAATGTTTTTGTAACCAGAACTCTTCTCCCATCAACACCAAAAAATCTGGTATTTTTTATGCATGAAAATTTTTTCTTACTTAAAATTATCAATTTATTTTACACTAATTATACCTGCTTTGCTTGTTTGGCTTTGCTTACACTTTGTGGACAGGGGTAAAGAAATGTCATTGTTTTAACATCTGTAAGATGGGGATAATACATATCTCAGAGGGTTAGTGCCTATGTCTAGCAATAAACTCTTTGCTGTTTAAATCAAACCCCACTGTTGAATTTAGATTGTTTTGGCTGATGAGGGCCAGGAGAGGAGATCAAGATAGCTTATTTGACCCCATTGTCCCCTCCAAGCCACTCCAGTTTTCTCTCCTCCTTCCTTCACAACACCCAGCTCCTTCCAACTCATTCCTTCCAACTGTCTGACCTGGCACCTACCCCCTGCAGTCACCAGCTGAGTTCCTGGTCACTCCTGTATTTATAAAGGAATTGAATTGGCCTCCTGGCTTACTGTGTTCCTCTCTAACCTCAGGTGGTCTTTAATTCTTGGTGATTTCATTCTTAACTCTTCATTCCCTTAGCCCTTCAATTCCTTAACCTCGTTCCCTCACCCCAGCACAACCCCTTCTTCCCATTGCCATACTTTAGACCAAGTACTCCTGGTAAATTCATCTTTTCTGAAACTTTCCTTTCAAACATCTTTCTCCCTTCCAAGCTTACTTTCTCTAATACCCCACTTCAACAATTATTTGACTAAATCCATTGATTTCCCCTCCTTTTCCACATTAAATTTTCAATATCCCATTATCTCCCTCAAGTCTTCATTTCTCATGATTACAATCAGTTCCTTAAAATGCCTTCATCTCCTCTGTGCCTTTTTCCCTTTATCATATTTACCTGGCAGAACTCCAACCCTGAGTGAATGCAACTCTTAGATTTCTTTAGTAGCCAATTATCTGTCACCAGAGAAAACGCGCAGAACCTGGGTGACCGGTTCAGCTTAGACTTCATAACCACAAACAAAACAGGTAACCAACACCACGTGGCAAGCCCGTTCCATTTCCTTAGTATATTTTCTTTTCTTTCCCTTTATATCACGTTGATAACCAGGTGCACCTTCAGAAGTTCTGTCCACTGAGAGGCTATCTGTTCCCTTGAGGCTGTTTTCAGGGCCACTCCTGAGTGGGACAATAGTGGCAGCAGTCCATCTTTGGCTTGAACCAACATACTGAGCTAACTGATTCATGATCCAGGTTTGGATTTTTCCCTCCTCTATCAGTGGTTGTGGAGAACCTTCCCCAGGAGGCATGGCGCAAGCAATTGCCTTGGTGCAACAGAAGTAAATAACTTAATTAAAGCCATTATAGTAATTTTTTATTTTTAAGATTATGCAAATGAATTTTGATCATTTCCAATGGAAATATGAACAGAAGGAATAAACAGGATATTTAATTAAAAAATACAAATGACCAAAATCATAAGAAAAAAGTTTAAATAAAGGCAGAATAAAACAACTAGTTACCACTTTTTAAACCTATAAGCATAGAATAGAAATTAAGCATGGAATAATTTAAATAAGCAGCAATTCAGACAAGACAAATGTCCCCAAATCGGTAGATTGCTGAAATAAATTATGACGAATTAAAGAGCTGTATGGAGAGATATATATATACACACACACACACACATATATACAGGTTCACACACATATATACACACATATATACACACATATATACATATATATACACACACACACCCCTATATACAGGTTCTCGCTCTGTCACTTAGGCTGGAGTACAGTGGCACGATCACAGCTCACTGCAGCTTTGAACTCCTGGGCTCAAGTGATCCTTTCACCTCAGTTTCCCAAGTAGCTGGGACTACAGGTGCACACCGCCACACCTGGCTAATCTTTTTATTTTTATTTTTTGGAGAGATGGAATCTCACTATGTTGCCCAGGCTGCTTGTGAATTCCCGGCCTCAAGCAATCCTCCTGCCTCAGCCTCCTAAAGTGCTAGGATTACAAGTGTGAGCCACCATGCTTGGCCTAGTAGACGTTCTATTTGTAGAACTTACTTGTGCACTGCAGACCTGTCCAGGCCTGATCTCAAATGTACTATTTTCATTGCGCACTGCTGTTGCACCCATCCTACCTAATGACTTGTTGGGTGTGCCAGTGTCCAAACCCTGATGCATGGTCTCAAATGGGACCCTGTAACACACAGGATCTGCTTCTCAAATGGTGACAAATTCTCTGCTGCAAATGGCATGGCCTTGCTCCAGAACCCTGGGGCACTATGCTGGACCTCCCTGCCTCACACAGTGTCCTTACCAGTAGTAATGAAATCCTTTGGTGCCATGGATTAATTACAGCAGTGATATGGTTTGGCTGTGTCCCCACCCAAATCTCATCTTGAATTGCAGCTCCCACAATTCCCATGTGTGGAAGGAGGAACCCAGTGGGAGATCACTGAATCATGGGGGCAGTCTCCCTCATACTGCTCTCATGGTAGTGAATAAGTCTCATGAGATCTGATGGTTTTATATAGGGAAACCCCTTTCACTTGGTTCTCATTCTCTTTTCTTGTCTGCCGCCACGTGAGATGTGCCTTTCACCTTCCACCATGATTGTGAGGCCTCCCCAGCCATGTGGAACTGTGAGTCCATTAAACTGCTTTCTTTTGTAAAATTGCGCTAGTCTTGGGTGTGTCTTTATCAGCAACATGAAAATGCACTAATACAAGCAGTCACATGCTGCAAGTGGCAAGGCTGGTTGTATCACATCCCGAATCTAGATCAGTATTCTCCACTGCTCTGGGCTCTGGTCAGGAAGTCCCAGCCATTGGAATTGAGTCTCGTCTCTCTTATGGGACTGTGATAAGACCCAGGAGGCACATGGGCAAGAAAATGAGAGGTGGAGACATTAGTTCCTGATTGCTGTTTTTTTGCCATTTCCCCCCCCAAAACTAGTATGTTTTTTTTTCATACAATATCTGTTTCAGGAATGGCCCATCTCTTTTCTCCTTTGTAAATAGAGTGTACCGTTCCTTTGAGCTGTCCCTCCAGGTATGTACTGTTCTGTGTATCCCACCTCGATACTAAGTATGTTTCAGTTTAATGACTGACAGCACATTGAAATAGCTCATTCATCTAGGATATTCTTTTCAACATTTATTTGTACTGGATTTAGGAGGAACTTAGAATTCCTGTGTTAACAGTTGGGAATGTCAAGTTAATTTTTTTGTCATCTGCCATTTCTTTAAAAAGTCTAGGCCAGTGCTGTTGGATAGAAACACAATGTGAGCCACATATATAAGTTTACATTTGCTAATAGCCACATTACAACAACAAAAAAAAGAAAAAAGAAAGAAAGAAAAAAAAGGAAACAAAGAAACAGGTGGAAGCCAGGGAGCCAGGTGTTGGGGCATGTGTCTATAGTCCCAGCTACTCAGAAGGCTAGTGTAGGGGTATCGCTTAAGCCTAGGAAATTGAGGCTGCAGTGAGCCAATATCACACTACTGCCCTCCAGCCTGGGTGACAGAGCAAGGCCCTGTCTCTTAAACAAACAAACAAAACTTACAGAAGGAGCAGGATTGAAAAAACTAAGTAAATAAATAGGGAGAGGGAGAGAGGTGAAGTCAATTTTAATTTTTTTTTTTTTTTTTGAGAAGGAGTCTCACTCTGTCACCCAGGCTAGAGTGCAGTGGTGCAATCTTGGCTCACTGCAACCTCCACCTCCCAAGCTCAAGTGATTCCCCAGCCTCAGCCTCCGTGGTAGCCGGGACTACAGGTGTGTGCCACTGCCTCCTACTAATTTTTGTATTTTTAGTAAAGACGGGGTTTTATCATGTTGGCCAGGCTGGTCTTGAACTCCTGACCTCAGGTGATCTACCTGCCTTGGCCTTCCCAAAGTGCTGGGATTACAGACGTGAGCCACTGTGCCTGGCCAATTTTAATATATGTAATCCAAGATATCTAAAATGTTTTCTTTTTTCTGCTTTATTTTTAAATTTTTTAGGGACAGGAGTCTTGCTCTGCCTCCCAGGCTGGCGTGCTGTGGGGCAGTCATTGCTCACTGTAGCCTTGAACTCCTGGGCTCAAGAGAACCTCCCATCTTAGCCTCCTGAGTAGCTGGGACTACAGACATGAGCCACCATACCTGGCTTAAATATTTTCGACATTTAATCCTAGCCACCTTTCAAGAGCTTAATAGTTGAATGTGGCTAGCGGCTATCATATTGGAGAGTTCTGATACAGACTCATTCCCAGTAATTCTTCACATCCATGCAGAACTTTAGAGGCTACAAAAATCTCCCTATACCTTCTCTAGTTTGTTTCTTGAAAATGTGATCAATGGATTTATGACCTCCGTGTTGGAGATCAGAAACTGAAGATCAGAGATATGAACTGATTTTCCCGAGATAACCCAGCGAGCCTGAAAGTAGCAGAGGTGGAGCCCAGATCTGGCCATTCAGTCTAATTCTGCAATGAACAGAGCAGTAATTCCTAAACTTGTCTGTATACTCAAATCACTCGGAGATCTTTAAAAATTACCTAAGTCCAGCCACACCCTAGATGAATTAAATCTCAAGACCTGGAGTGGGACACAGACATCATTAGTTTCTGAAGCTCCCTGATGGTTTCACTGGGCAGCCACTTTTGGGAATCACTGGTATACATTCTTGTTCCTCAAAGCGTGGTCTGTGGACTCATAGCATCAATGTCACTGGGGAGCTCGCCTTGTCAGAAAGTAATCTTCTCAAACCTACCCCAGACCTAATGAATCAGAACCTGCCTTTAACAGGGTCTTCCGGTTGATTCCAGTGCACGATAAAGTTTGAGAACTCTAAAGCATAGCATACTTCTTTTAGATGAAATAAAATATAGTCCAGTACATTTTCATTATGGGGTTTATTGAGAAAGGCAGTAACCATGGCTTCATATTGGTAGCCATTATGCTTTCATTAAATTAATATTATATAATTAGGGTGCTGCTTTCTTGGTTTTATTATGACTGTATTTCTGAATGATTATTATACACTCCCTTTCTATTACACAGAATTGATCTAGGAAGACTAGAGAAACTGCCCTGAATCTCCTTCCATGCATTTCTCTCAACCTTTAAATGCGCCTTTATTTAACAACAAAAGTTCAACTTTTTCCCCCTCATTCAATCAGCAGACTTTTACCAGGAACTTATACTGTATATGATGTTGAGAGGTGAGAGGAGAAATAAAAAAAACTGCTTCAAGTCTTTTTGTATGTTTTTTAAGAGGCTTACAGTTTGTAGCAAAAACCTAGCACATGCACCCAAATGGCTCTAAAATAAGAGAATATGAGGCACATCATGAGGGTGTGTAGACAAGGTGCCCTGTGATTCAGGAATAGGAGAGGCCACTTCCTGCTACTAGGATTAAGAAAATTGCCATGAAGGAGGTGGCCTTTGTGTTAAAGGATGTGGACATTCAGTGGGGAGGGAAGCTGTCTTTACAAGAGAGAACAACCTCCCAGATGGCTTCAATCATTAGGTGAATACTGATGTGTATTAGTCAGAATGCCTGGTAGTAAGGGACTGATATCCTACTCAACCTGGTTAAAGCTGGAAGGAAGATTTTGGGCTCAGAGAATCTACAGATGGAACAATCAAACTGTGGAGAGGACTCTGGAACATTGGGAACCACAGACTCAAAAGCTTCTAGGACTCTTTCTTCCTATTTTTTTCTTTATGTCAGTTTCATCTTTTCTTTCTTTAGTCTGGCTTGCTCAACATGAAAGAAGCATGGCTGCAAACCATTCCTATCTATTTATTTACATCCTACACCTTCCAATACCAGAGAGTGAAATCCCAGATATTTGGTATCTGCTTCAAAATAATATGACAATGGAGGAAAAAGATGGACGTATGGGTGAACCAAGATTGGCCAATGAATCATAGTTGAAGCTGGGTATTACACAGATGGGAGTTTGTTATGCTATTCTGTTTGTTTGTTTTTCTAAGACCCATGACAACACACTGAATGTTATGCTATTCTGTAGACTTTTGTACATGTTGGATGTTTAAATTTTAAAAACATTACCATGAAGGAATCATACTTAGCTTCTCTTGAGTCAGACACCTGCCTCTAGATCAGGCAGCAGTGGCCAGGGGATGTGGTCATGTGGTGATGGAGGAACTGGGCAGCTCCAAAGACAGCCTCATGGTGGGGATTGTGGGGGAGCTGTTTCCGGAATAAAGGAGGCTCTATTTTCAGAGGAAAGGAGGGGAGGCCTCCAGGGCAGAGACGACTGATTTATGGTGACTCTAATTTGTTATTACCAGCCTCCATTTCTCTCTCCTGGGCTCTAGGCCCATATTTCTGAGAATCATCAGATTGTCCCAACTGGATGTCCCTGGGCACCTCTAAATTGACACATTTAAAATCAGACTCTTCATCATCTGGTGTTCCTGCAGTGTTTTCATCTTCCACTCAGTACTCTAACCAGAAATTTCTGAGTCATGTTCAACTGATCCTGCTTCCTCACAATCCCCATATTTCAGTTTTGTCATATCTACTTCTGAAATAATGATTGACTCCATCCCTTCCTCCTTATTTCCAGCTTCACTACACCAGGTCAGAAGTCTCCTAACCTCAAGTGCTCCAAAGTCCACACCACCTCATACAACACATCACAACTTTCTACAACACCTATTTCATCTTTTCATCCCTGGGCTTCAAGTCTTCAAGAATTCCTTGTGGTCTCATAACAAACATAAGGTGTCATGACCTTAAGCTCTTATAAAGTTGTTAAAAATCGGGTCTTAGATTACTTTTAAAGCTTTAAAGCTTCTCACCTCACAGTATTGTATACAGTATAAGTGCTCAGTAAAAGTTTGCTGATTGAATCAGGGGAAATGAAAGTTTAACTTTTGCTGGAAAACAAAGGTGCAGTGCCATTTAAAGCCATTTATACACAATGGGCTACACACAACATGCACATCTAATTCTCCTGTACTTTTGCTTATGGTTCTTCCTTCTATTAATTTATTAGTTATAATTAACAAATAATTGTGTATTTTTGTGGAGTACAATGTAATGTTTTGATCTCTAATGTATGCACTGTAGAGATTAATCTAGCTCATTAACTTATCTATCACTTTACCAACTTACCACTTCTTTGTGGTGAGAATATTAAACATCTATACTTTTAGCAGTTTGGAAATATACATTATTATTTCTTTTTTTATATGGTTTTTATTTTATTTGACTTTTTTTTTCTTTTTTGACATGAGGTCTCACTCTGACACCCAGACTGGAGTGCAGTGGTACAATCTCAGCTCACTGCAGCCTTGGTCTTCCATGCTCAAGTGATCCTCTCACCTCAGCCTCCCAAGTAGCTGGGACCAAAGGCACGTGCCACCATGCCAGGCTAATTTTTAGTATATTTGGTAGAGACGGAGTTTCACCATGTTGTCCGGGCTGGTCTTGGACTCCTGAGCTCAAGAGATCTACCCACATTGGCCTCTCAAAGTGCTGGGATTACAGGCATGTGCCACCGTGCCTGGCCCTGAAATATATGTTGTTATTAACTGTAGTCACCATGCAGTTCAGTAGATCACTACGTTATTTCTTATCTCCAGTCTAAATGAAAGTTTGTACCCTTTGATTAACATCTCCCCTTTCTCTATCCCTCCATCTTTGCGAAGCCTCTGGTACCCACCCTTCTTTCTACTCTCCATTTGCATGTGATTGAACTTTTTTAGATTCCACATATAAGTGAGATGGTATATTATTTGTTTTTCTGAGTCAGGCTCATTTCACTTAACATGATGTCCTCTGATTCCATTTGTGTTGTCTCAAATGACAGACATTCCTTGTTTTTTAAAGGTTGTATATAGTATTCCATCGCGTGTGTATATACCACATTTTCTTTATTCATTCATCCACTGCTAAACACTTAGGTTGCTTCCTATCATGGCTGTTTGAATAATGCGGAAATAAACAGAGGTGTGCAGGTCTCTTAGATGTTCCAGTTCCAATTCCTTTGGATATATACCCAGAAACAGAATTGCTGAGTCATATGGTAATTCTATTTTTGGTTTTTTGAGGAACCTCCATATTATTTTCCAAAATGACTGTACTTGCTCCTTTTTGATTATGAACACGTTGGCTCAACTCTACAAGATTGGGCTTAAAACTCACCTCCTTCAGGAAAAGTCTCTGACTTCTTCAGTAGTCACTTCCTCTTTTGTGCTCTTAGACGCCCTTTTAGTATGGCACTTCTAATGCCATGCAGTAATTATCTTTTTTTTTTTTTGCCTTCATATCTTCCTCCCTGGCAAAAGCCCAGTTTTAATAATCATGATGTATCTCTTATACATAATGCAATGAGAAAACATTTTAAAAATAAATTTGAAAGCTACAACACAGAATAATAGGTCCTCTTGGTTACAAGGGATCCCAGCATTCTAGTTCAGCCATCTGTGACAGAGTAGACTTTGACATAATCAGCTCCAGTGAAGGCAACCTTCTCCTGAGGGAGCCCATTCTATTTCTGGAGAACTCTTATAAGGTTCCTCTTTGTTCTGACCCTTGAATCCTTCTCTCTGCAGTTCTTGCCAATTAGTCCAAGTTCTATTTCTTGGAACCTCCTGAATGACTGTTGAACTTCAGAAATCAGTTCTCTTGTTCTTCAAACTAAACATCGAACATTCTTTCAAGGACTGCTCACAAGGCACAGGTTGAATTTCTAAGCTCCTGCACATGCTTCAGCTTGTCTCAGTCTCTCTGGATATGTGGCTCCAGAATTGTGTATGATACCAGGTGTGGTCTGACTGGAAGACTCATGAGCAATATTGAAGGCACGGCTGATGTTGTGCAACGAGATACCAATTTCCATAGCCAAGCAGAACAGCCCATGATGAAGAACAAAGGAGACAGGTGTTTGTGTTTTTATTTATTTTGAGAGAGGGTGTTGCTCTGTCACCCAGGCTGAAGCACAGTGGTGTAATCACGGCTCGCTGCAGCGTCAACCTCGTAGGCTCAGGTGATCTTCCTCCCATCTCAGCCTTCCAGGTAGCTGGGACTACAGGTGTACACCACCACACCCAGCTAATTTTTTTCATTAATATTTTTTGTACAGACATGGGTTTTGCATGTTGTTCACACTGGTCTCGAACTCCTGGGCTCAAGCAATCCTCCCACTTTCTCCTTCCTAAGTGCTGGGAGGGATTACAGGTGTGAGCCACTGCAGCTGGCCTGTTTGTGCTTATTCAGGGCTATGGATTGGCAAGGTAAGAATAGTGAAGGATCACAGAAAAGGAACCTCTCTGAATTCCATTTCAAACATTTATATCATCTTCTTCATACTATCATCTTCAGAACAGTCCCCACATTCTTCAAAGACTTTGGCATCTAAAGTGAATTTGTTCAGACTTTCCTCTGTATGTTTTCAGAAGTTACTGATTCTTAAAAAATTTATCCCTTCTCCTTATTTGATGTGGCAAAGAGAAAGACACTTTTCACATTATTTTCCTAATAATATATTGCTTAAAATTTGATAAACTAGTAATTCCTTTGAAATTACATGACAAAATAAACTTTATCTCATTAGATTTAAAAACATAAAATAGTGCCTGCTTCAGCAGCACATATGCAAAAATTAGAATGATACAGAGAATATTAGCATGACCCCTGCATGAGTATGACACACAAATTTGTGAAAAATAAGAATGAAAACATAAAATGGAGTGTCCAACTCACCCATGATTGGTGTTGTTCTGTAAACATGGGAGAATCAGACCCCAGGGCCGGGTGCCATGAAAGAAGGAATGGGCTTCATGGATCTCTACTCTTCACTCTAAGATTATGGGGGGTGGGAGGTGGGGATCAGGGAGATGTGTGGAACTCTCCCTTCCTAGAGTGCCCATTTCAAAACTACAGCAGGAGCAATTTGTTAGACACAAAGAAGAAGTTTCTGACTATCGGAGTCTCCAAATATTGCAACACTTCAACAACGTGAAACATTAACATCCTGTGAAATAGCAAACTGACACATGACTTGGGAAGGAATGTCCCTCAAGAGGGCTGAGATCAATATTCGTGTCCTGGAGATAGGGCGACCAAATCAGAAGGGCTTTAGATTGAAATTAGAAGAGGAGACAAACACCTAGATAGACTTGTGAAACCAGTTTTTATGGAAGACAGGTGTGACTTCTACAGGAAGAGCCTTATTTTGTAAATGAGTGAAATGTATTATTTCACTGGTAATAACGTGGACGTGAGATATAATATAATATAGTACAAACAATCTTAGGAGGATAAGGTTACTTGGTCTGATAGGAATTCAAGAGTGGAATATGGGAATTAAAATAAACCTTTAGGTCAGGCAAGGTGGCTCACACCTATAATCCCAGCACTTTGGGAGGCTGAGGCAGGCATGGTGGTGGGCACCTGTAGTCCCACCTACTCAGGAGGCTGAGGTGGGAGGATCACTTGAGCCCGGGAAGTCGAGGCTGCAGTGAGCCAAGATTGTACCACTGTACTCCAGTCTGGGTGACAGAATGAGAACCTGTGGCAAAAAAAAAAAAAAAAAGCTTACAAATACATCTTTAGGCCAGGAGAGGTGGTTCATGCCTATAATCTCAGTGCTTTGGGATGCCATGGTGGGAGGATATCATGAGGAGGCCAGGAGTTCAAGACTAACCTGGGCAACGTAGCAAAACCCCATCTCTACACGTGCACACACACACACACACACACACACACACAAAATATAGCAGGGCATAGTGGCGAGCTCCTGTAGTCCCAGCTACTTGAGAGGCTGAGGCAGGGCAGTTGCTTGAGCCCAGGAGTCTGAGGCTGCAGTGAGCTATGATCACACCACTGCCCTTTAGCCTGGGCACCAATGCAAGATGCTGTTTTATTTTATTTTATTTTTATAAAATAAAAGTAGATTTTTTAAATAATGACCAGTTAGAAGGGAAATTGCAATGCACCAAAGACCCACAGACCATGGCCATATATCAAGGGCCAGATGAGGCACTCGGCCCTAGGAATGTGATGATAATCGAGGCAACTATCCTTCCTGTCCTTGTGGAGTCTAATGGGGGTAAGGGAAGAGAGTATGGTCTCTTTAAGAGATTGAGAGAAGGTCCTGATGAGGTGGGAAATGACTAAAGTTAGAGAGACAAGAAAGGACTCAGAGGCCATATAATGGAATTTAGACCTTATCTTAATGTCAAGGGGATGTCATTAAAGGATTTGAAGCAGAAATAGGACATGAGCAAATTTTATGGGGGACAAGAATTGAGGCAGAGCCTAGAAGCTAAGACAGCAATCTATGCAAGAAAGAGCTGTGACTTGAGGCCAGGCAGGTGGCTCTTGCCTGTAATCTCAGCACTCTGAGAGGGTGAGGCAGGCAGATTGCTTGAGTCCAGGAGTTCAAGACCAGCCTGGACAACATGGTGAAGCCCCATCTCTATTAAAAATACAAAAAATTAGCCAGCCATGGTGGTGCTTGCTTGTAGTCCCAGCTACTCAGGAGACTGGGGTGGGAGGATCCCCTGAGTCCAGGATGTTCAAGCTTCAGTGAGCCAAGATCACGCCACTGCTCTCCAGCCTGGGTAACAGAATGAAACCCTATCTCAAAAAATAAAAATACAAATAAGAAAGAATTGTAGCTTGGATTAAGGTAGGGATGGATTCAATTATAGTCAGGATTAAAATTAGCAAGACCCAGACCAACTGGAAATACAGGGTGAAAAAGAAGAAGGAATCAAAGACAACACCAACATACCTAGCTCTGGCTTTCTGGGGAGTGCCATTCGCTGAGCTGGGAGCATGGGAGGAGGGCTCAGGTAGATGGGGAGGGGTTTGAGCTGAGCTCCATTTCAGCCATAATGAGTAGAAAGGGCCTGCAGCTCACTGAAGTGGAGATGCCTAGGAGGCAGGTGGAATTGCAGACTGAAGACATGGGAGAAGAGGTGGGTAGGTATTCAAAGATTTAGAAGTTGAGATTATCCAGGGAGAGGCCCAAGAATGAAATCATTCATCTAGACATAAATCAGTGAAAGGCCAGGTGTGGTGGCTCACACCTGTAATCCCAGCACTTTGGGAGGGCGAGGCAGGCCAATTGCATGAACCCAAGAGTTTGAGACCAGCCTGGGCAACATAGCAAGGCCCTGTCTCTACAAAAAATGCAAAAAATTAGCTGGGTGTGATGTGTGTGCCTGTAGTCCCAGCTACTCAGGAGGGGGGACTACTTCATTTATATCATCTTCTTCACACTATCATCTTCAGAACAGTCCCCTCATTCTTCTGGGTGGGGGGATCACTTGAGTCCGAGAGGTTGAGACTGCAGCGAGCCAAGATTGTGCCACTATGCTTCAGCCTGGGTGATGGAGTGAGACCCTGTCTCAAAAAGCAGACAAAACAAAACAAACAAATGAAAAACCACACCAAATCTGTGAAAAGGTACAGAAGGAAACTGCAGAGTACACACATATTTTTACATCAATCCCTTCTGTACTCATTCCACAGCAACATTTTAAAAATAAATTTATAATCTGGAAGTTTTAAATAAATAAATCTGTAGTTTGGAGGTTTAATCCGTCAAATTAAAAGCATAATAGTCTTATTATGGGGGATTATTTAGGAATGTGGCTAACATCAAGATATGAATGAAGAATGGAGATATCTACAGTTTTTTTGTTTTTAATTTTGATTACTTATTTAAAGGCAGGATACCACTACGTCGCCCAGGCTGGTCCCAAAATCCTGGGCTCAAGCAGTCCTCTCACCTCTGCCTTACAAAGTGCTGAGATTACAGACATGAGCCACCGCACCCGGCCTCTGTTAACATTTCAAGAAAAGGTAATGTCCCTGTAATCCTAGCACTTTGGGTGGCCGAGGCGGGTGGATCGCCAGAGGTCGGGAGTTCAAGACCAGCCTGACCAACATGGTGAAACTCCATCTCTGCTAAATATACCAAAAAAAAAAAAAAAAAATTAGTTGGATGTGGTGGCGGGTGCCTGTAATCTCAGCTACTCAGGAGGCTGAGGCAGAAGAATCGCTTGAACCTGGGAGGCAAAGGTTGCAGTGAGTGGAGATCACGCCATTGCACTCCAGCCTGGGCAACAAGAGAGAAACTCTATCTTGAAAAAAAGAAAATAAAAGAAAAGAAAAAAAGGTAATGTCAATATTGTAAACACTGGAGTCCTGGTTATCGACTTAGGAATTGTTGACCTTTAGAGTGTAATCCTCATCCCTGATTTTTTATATTTTTTTCTCATCTATTCAGGTCAGAGAAAAACTTTTCTAGTTATTTCACACTCAGATGGATTTGCCAAGAGCCTGAGGTACAATGATGGACCCATTATCTTTTAGAACTGCCAGCTGGTGACTGGGGTCATATGCCATAAAGACAAATAGTTGGTGTCTAAGTCAAGACATTCTTTTTACTTATCAAACTCTTAAGAATGCTTAGCATCATTTCCTAGGTTAAAGCTGTATCTTAGACATTAATGGGATGCAAAATTATTTGACTTGCCTCTTTCCATAAAAGATCTTTGCCATGCTTCAGGGCATACCAGACACAATCACTCCATAATTACAGTATAGCTCTTGGGACTGGCTTCAATGAACCAAGCTGCTTCTCAGTTACTACTATATTATCCATATTTATAGCATTTGACATTTTCACAGTGCTCTTTAATCAGATTGTATGTAGGCTGACTTAATCTAAATCTCTCACATACTTGGGATACCAGATGTTCCTGTTTTCTGGACCTTCCAGATGGAGAAACAAGGCATGAATCAGTTGTCCGATGATGGCACCTGGGAGTTACAGTCCCAAGTCACTTGGGCAGGTCAGGGGTGGTTGAGCATGCATACTAAAGCAAAGTCCTGCTTGGCAAGGTTGGTTAGGTCAATGAGACACAAATAAACTGTGCTAAAGGTAAAAAGACACTGTCTTGAGTTCAAAGGTCCAAGGACTGGACGAGCCCGGTTAGTTCAATGGACTCAGGAGCCTAAAGTCCTTGCAACCACCAAGCTAACAAGGCAATGAGACCAAGCAAGATGCCTCTTAGGGACCTGCCAGACAGCCTCTCATAAGCACGGAAGTCAAGAAAAGTCTTGCGTTATTTCTAGAGAAATTCCAGGCATCTAGCTCGCCCTGAGAAGTAAGTGAGCAACTTAATAAGCAAGAAAGTAATAGTAGCTTAAAACTATAGCCAAGGAAGTTAGAATCACGAGATGTTTGGCTCCCCATAGAAGCTAAAGATAACATCTTACCATATCTCTCTGAGTTGTTTCAGAAACTTAAACCTCCAACAAATGGAACCACTGGCACATACACCTCACATAAAGGGGAACTGAGGAATGAACTCTGATAAAAGTTCTTTGTTCTAAATTTCTTCCTGAAGGGCCTGGAGGAGGTCATGCCCACAAGCCAGAGTTTACATTCTTTTCTGTGGATCCCAAATTTTTAGATAAACTTCTGCCTCCTGAACTAACTGCAGATCAGAAAATATTTGAATCTACCTATGACCCGTGCCCTCCCTAACCCAGACGTCCTGCCTTTCTCGGTCAAACCAATATATAGTTGCCATATATTGATTTATGACTTTGCCTGTAACCTCTGCCTCCCTACCTTTAAAAACTCTTACCTGTAATCCATCAGGGACTTTAGGTCTTAAGCATGAGCTGCCTCATTCTCCTTGCTGGGTGCCCTGCAGTAAATGCCCCATTTTCTCTGGCTGCAATCCCAATGCTAGTGTTTGGTTTTGCTGCCCCAGGTGAGCAGACCCCAGTTTGGTTCGGTAACAGCAAGAGATGTGAGTGGGCTTCTGCTACTACCTTTTAAAGTGAACAAACTTTGGCTTCCCTGTTCTTTATCCCCTGATTCTAACAGTTTTCTGGGCTCTGCTGGAAGTTCTATCTCTTGTGGCTAGACAGTGGCGATCAGGACCCAGAATGGAAAGTTGTCTGAATCTGAAATAGTGAACATGGGATGCCATCACCTTATTCTTGCTCATCACCCATAAGGGTTGGGCATGGACCCTGATCACAAAGATTCTGACAAAGTTTTATATCTATTTATGAGTGGTTAATTTTACCATTCTGATTGATAGCAACCCCAAAGAAATACTAATGCAAATCACAATAGCCAGCACTTTCAATTACATCCACACGATTGAAAAGATAGCTATGCATATATGCTATCCCACAGATGCATAGCTATATATGTAGTCACATGACTTTTGTTGTCTTGCTATCCTGGAAATCTATAGCAGAATCCCTATGGAAATGATAACCCTCTGTCATTCTATATCTGATTCACTAAGAACACATCTGCCCCTCCTAGCCCTCCAAGATTTTTTTATTTCATTATAAACCATAAATCCTGTCCCCAAGTTTGTAGAGCTGGAAATCATTTGAATTTGCAGGCTGGGTTTGTTAGAAATGTTTTTTTCTTTTTGCAGTAAATATGAAATGAGATGAATGTTAAATTGTGCCGTGTTTTTTTCTTCTTCCGATTTAATGGTGACTGTTATGCTTAGGTCTTGCTTTCTTTCATTAGGTGAGTCATTTTAAAGAAGAATGATCTGTCCTGAGATTCTCTTCTAAAGTTCCATATTTGACCAAGCATAGCTGGCTGGTTTTGTAAATGTCATTACTAAGCAAAGTTCTTTTTCAATGAGTGGCTTTCTGGTAACTCAGCTGGGTCCTCGGTGCTGCTCCACACATGGTCACACATTGTCACATATTCCAAGGCAATACTTCACACCTCAGTGTTCCTTGTTAACCCATCCAATCTTTTCTATCTTCACTTATTCTCAGTAAATAGTTGCCCACACAGTTCAGTGACCAGGAGAAAACTTCTTCAACTTCCCTACTTACAGCCTCACACTCTTTATGTCTTCACAACTGACCTAGCAGGTGAAACATATTGTCTTTGGTCAACCCTGGTCCTCTATTTGTACTTTTGTTTCTCTGCTGCCCTCCATCTCTTCTGGGCACATCAGGCATTCCCTCCTGAATTTTCCATTTCTTCTCATTGTCTCCTTCCCCCTGCCTGCAAAACCACAAAGTCTCTTCTATCTTACCAAAGAAATACCCTTCCCTAAAAACAAAATATAGTCATGTTTCTCTTCCACCTTTTGCCACCAAGCTCCTCTAAAACATTCTACACCCATGTAGTGGGTCTAATAGTGTCCCAACAAAATTCATGTCCACCCAGCGATACAGAAAGAGACAGGGAAATACCAGGTAAAAGAGGGCAGTTCCCCAGCAAAGGCCCCACCCTCAAGCCTGAAGACTCGTGGCCCTAAATGAGGACAGGCATTTCTGTTTTCGTGCCCAAAAAGTTGCCTTTTGGCTCACCATGCTCCCTATCCCCCAAATAAACTCCAAATCCCAAGCTCCAGACGAGAACGACAAGTGAGGAGACGAGGAGGCAAGTAGACCAGCAGACCAGCGACAGCGGAATGACATGACAGAGAAAGAGAGAAGAGGAGGGATGTCTGGACACCAAGGGGAGTTCGACCGGGGGCGTTTGGAGAAGAGTCCGGCCACTGGGTTGACTGACTCCAGAGGAAGATCACCTTCTCACTCCATTTCCCTTCTGGCTCCCCATCCATCTCTCTGAGAGCCACCTTCACCACTCAATAAAACCTTGCACTCATCCTTCAAACCTGTGTGTGATCTGATTCTTTCAGGATACTGGGTAAGAGCTTGGGATACAGAAGGCTGTCACACTGGCCCCCTCCCTGCCCTTGCGATGAGGCATAGGGTCCACTGAGCTAATTTACACACAAGCCATTTGCAGATGCCAAAGCTAAAGGAGCACACTGTAACACATGCCCACTTGGGCTTTGGAAGTCACAGACACACCTACCCCTAGATGCTACTATGGGGCTGAGAGGCCAAAGCAGTTTCCCAGCCTCTGTACCTACCTGTCTGCATGCTCCCCCTAGGGGTTTGAGCTGCAGGGTGACCAAACAGGCAAGCCACACCCCTGTTTGGTCACCCCACATCCAAATCAGGGAACTCTCCCATTTCACTAGGGCCTCAGAATGTGAGCTTATTTGGAAATAGAGTCTTTGCAGAATTAGTTACTTAAGAATCATTAGATTTAAATAATCACAGATCTATGTTGGGCTCTAAATCCAATGACTGGTGTCTTTATAAAGAAAGGAGAGGGATATTTTGATACTGAGAGACACAGAGAAGGCCATGTGAAGACAGAGGCAGAGATTAGAGCAATGCAGTCACAAGCCAAGGAAATGTCTGGAGCTCCCAGAAGCTGGAACAATCAAGGAAAGATCCTTCCTTAGAGTCATCTGAGAAAGTATGGCCTGATACCATTATTTCAGGCTGCCACAAGTGCAAGAGAATGAATCTCTGATGCTTTAAGCCACCCAGGTTGTAGCAATTTGTATGGCAGCCCTAGGAAATTAATAAAATCCTCCTTCCTCCTGCTTACCAGATGTTTGAACAAGAATCATCACTGAAATTTTATTGAGCACCTAATATATTCCTATTTCCAAGTTTATTTTCTGTTTTCTTTTCTTTTTATTTTATTTTAAATAGAGACAGAGTCTTACTCTGTCACCCAGGCTGGAGTACAATGGTGCAATGATAGCTCACCATAATCAAATTTCTGGACTCAAGTGATCTTCCCACCTCAGCCTCTCCAGTAGCTGCGACTGCAGGCACACATCATCATGCTTGGCTAACTTTTTAAATTTTTCTAGTGACATGATCTCACTTTGTTGCCCATGAACTCCTGAGCTCAAGCGATCCTCCTGCCTCAGCCTCCCAAAGTCCTAGGACTGCAGGCATGAGCCACCATGCCCAGCCTATTCCAACTTCTTTATACATATATTTCATTTGATCTTTAGTCTCTGAGAGGTAGGGGCCATTATTATCCAAATTTATATAGATGAAGTAACTGAAGCTTAGAGTGCTTACAAGATCACACAGCTAAAGGGAAGAGTTAGGGTTCAGGCACAAGTCTAGCAGACTCTGTAGTCCAAACTGTCAATCATAATCACAACTGGCCACTACATGATCCTCAAATTCTTGCAATTTGGGTTCCACTCAAAATATGACAATGGTTCCTTAATAACTAACTGTAATGTTTTTCTGGTCCACTGTATAACATTTCATATTTAGCTCTGTCGACCTAAAAAGAAGAGACTGAGGCACAAAATATGATTTATTTATTTACACTTAGAGACAAGGTCTTGCTCTGTTACCCAGGCTGAGTGCAGTGGTGCAATAATGGCTCACTGCAGCTTTGAACGCCTGGGCTCAAGGGATCCTTCCACTTTAGCCTCCCAAGTAGTTGAGACAAGTGTGGGCCAGTGTTTCCAGAACAAAATATAATTTAAGGAATTTATTTGTGCCAAAGTAAGGGTAGCTTCTGGGAAGACTAAGACTTAATCTTGGGTGTGAGCTCTGCTTGGCCTTTGTTACAAGCAGGTATTGTTTTTGTTTTGTTTTTGGATGGGGTCTTACACTGTTGCCCAGGGTGGAGTGCAGTGGTGTGATCATGGCTCACTTCACCCTCAGACTCCTTGGCTCAAGTGACCCTCCCACCTCAGCCTTGTAAGTAGCTGGGACTACAGGTGTGCGTCACCACTTCTGGATAATTTTTTAATATTTTGTAGAGATGGGAGTCTTGCTATGTTTCCCATGCTGGTCTCGAACTCCTGGCCTTAAGGGATCCTCCTGCCTCTGCCTCCCAAAGCACTGGGGTTGCAAGCATGGCGTGAGTCACTGCACTGGGCCACAAGCAGATTTCTTTTTTGAGATGGAGTCTCTCTCTGTCACCCAGGCTGGAGTCCAGTGGCATGCTCTCAGCTCACTGCAACTTCTGCCTCCCAGGCTCAAGCAATCCTCCTGCCTCAGCCTCCCGAGTAGTTGGGATTACAGGTGTGTACCACCATGCCCGACTAATTTTTGTATTTTTAGTAGAGACGGAGTTTCACCATTTTGGCCAGGCTAGTCTCAAACTCCTGGCCTCAAGCGAATGGCCCACCTCGGCCTCCCAAACACAAGCAGATTTTTAAAGACAAAAATGAGGTACAGTGACTACAGAGTGTGGGCTACAGTGTCCAGTGAGGCATTGTTACATTAATTTACAGCTACCTGTGGCAATGGCAAGCAGTTGTAAAAGACGAATACATAGCTCAAGAGGGTACAGTTGCTGTCTCATGTTAATGCCTCTCTGGGTCTGATGATTTAAAAGGACTCACATTCCTCAGATAAAAATTATTCTTCCCTTAATCCCTTCTTGTAACTCCTCCATCCACATGGAAAAGTACTCATTTTCTTACCCTGATTCTTCACGGATGTCTTTTTCAGCATGGCATCTGCTTAGCTTTCTTCTACCTCTGCACTCTCTTCCCTAGAGACGTGGCCTACCTCCACAGCTTCAGTCATCACTTCTACGTCAAAAATGCTGCCCTCCTTTGGGGAATCAGCTTCAAATCAGCATTGCCGTCTTCTTCCTCCAGCCCTCCTCCCTGAGGTCCCGCAGCAACCTTACTCATGTGATTGCCCTTGCAAAGGTACCTCTCACTCTAGATTAGCTCTGATTATAGAACCATCTCTGCCCTGTAAGGCTCATGGCCACACTTGATACCTGCCCCTCATTGATGCTATTATGACAGATATATATTTGGTTTTCATCAACAATTCCCAGCTCTCAGGCCCAGTAGCCCTCGTTATTTCCTAAGTGAGTAGTACAGTAAGAATATTTTTTGCTAAAGTATTTGGCCTTTTGGTTTTGGTTCCTAAAGTAGCTACTGAAGGATAAAAGTGAAAGACAATCTTTTATTATTTACAAGTCCTTTCAAATACATCTGAGCTTATGTGAATGAGGCAATGTTTGGAAAGTTCCTGAAACCACTGGATGGGAGTTGGTTGCCAGAGAAAGCAGCCTTATGCCCAAAGGTTTGGGACTTTCAGCCTCACCCACCAACCTCCAGGGAAGGGACAGGGCCAGTGGCTTCATCAATCATGCCTACATAATGAAGCTTCCAGAAAAACCCAAAAGGACAGGGTTTGGAGAATTTCCAGATGGTTGAACATGTGGAGGTTCCTGGAGGGTAGGCCTCCAGGGAAGGCCTAGAAGCTCTGTGCCCTTCCACACACCTGACCCTATATGTCACTTCATCCACATTCTTTGTAATATCCTTTAAAATGTGAAAGGAAAATAAATCTTGAAACCCAAAACTCACTTAAGCTAAAGGGGAAAGTCGAGCTTGGAATGGTTTAGGGTAAACCTGCCTCCCATTCTATTCCAAAAAAAGATAGCTACTAATGTCAGAGGCCTGTGAACCAGAGCAACTCCGTCTTAAATAGGAACTAGGTAAAATGAGACTGAGACCTACTGGGCTGCATTCCCAGGTGGTTAAGGCATTCTAAAGTCACAGGATGAGATAGGAGGTCAGCACAAGATACAGGTCATAAAGACCTTGCTGATAAAACAGTTTGCAGTAAAGAAGCCAGCTAAAACCCACCAAAACCAAGATGGCCACAAGAGTGACCTTTGGTTGTCCTCACTGCTACATTCCCACCGGTGCCATGACAGTTTACAAATGCCATGGCAACGTCAGGAAGTTACCCTATATGGTATAAAAAGGGGAGGCATGAATAATCCACCCCTTGTTTAGCATATAATCAAGAAATGCCCATCAAAATGGGCAACCAGCAGCCCTCAGCGCTGCTCTGCCTATGGAGTCGCCATTCTTTTATTCCTTTACTTTCTTAATAAACTTGCTTTCACTTTACTATATGGACTCTCCCTGAATTCTTTCTTAGGCAGGATCCAAGAACCCTCCCTTGGGGTCTGGATCCAGACTCCTTTCCTGTAACACTAAGATTAAAAAAAAAAAAGTTACATACCTCCATCACAATTTGTGGGCAAAGGACAGACAGAGCTCAAAGTCACCTCTCTGCTCACTGAGATAAATGCATATCTGATTGCTTCCTTTGGAGAGGCTAATCAGAACCTCAAAAGAATACAACCATTTTTCTCTTATCTACCTATGACCTGGAAGCCCCCACCCCGCTTCGAGTTGTCCTGCCTTCTGGATTGAACCAATGTACATCTTACATACATTGATTGATATCTCATGTCTCCCTAAAATGTGTAAAACCAAGCTTGCCCCAACCAAGCTTGGGCACATGTCATCAGGACCTCCTGAGGCTGTGTCATGGGTGTGTTCTTAACCTTGGCAACACAAAGTACTTCCTAAACTGATTGAGACTTATCTCAGATACTTTTTGGTTTACAATAATAAACTGGTTATAGAGTTCATAAGCCACTCTAGCAAATTATTCAAAACCAAGGAGGGGGTCATGGAAATCCCAATTTATAGCCAGTCAGTCAGAAGCATGGGTAAAATAATCTGGGGCTTGCGACTAGCATTTGATATGGGGTCAGTCTTGTGGGACTGAGCCCTCACCCTGTGGGATCTGATGCTATCTCCAGGTAGACCACGTCAGAATTGAAGTAGCGAAGACACCCAGGTGGTGTCTGCTGCAGTACTGCTTGCTTGCTTGGTGTGGGTGGGAGATGCCCTGCAACATTTGTGATCTCCCTCCCCTGCCCTTGACATTTGGTCACAGAAGTCTTCTGTATGGAATGTTGTGGGATGAGAAAATAGAAAAAACACATTGGGTTTGTTATTTCCACACTCCACCCCCATGGAGTTAGTGTATGAATCTTATTGTTGATTCGTCTTTCTTAATCTCTTGCAAAACTCTCCTCTTCTCTCCATCCTATTGTCAATGGTTGAGTCAGCCTCTCTCATTTGATTTGTTGCAATGGCCTCCTATCTTCATTGTCCCCATCTCCAATCCATGCTTCACACTACAGCTCCTGCCATATATCCAAAACACATGCTATTTCCTTGTTGAAAATCCCAAATGGGTCCTCATTGTCTAGAGAGCAGGTCCAGGTGCTGCCCCTGAATTTTCTTACCCGTCCATAATTTCGTCTCAATGTGGAATACCTAGGTAAACCAAAGATAAAATTCTAAGCCCCGCAACCATGTGAATGGACCCCTCCTCTTGGCAAGGGCATTTCAAAGCTAACTTGAAAAACTAGTTCAGGTCATGATGGGCAGGGGCCGTCTGACATGCCTCATTATACCCTCCTCCCTTTTGGAATTACTGATAAACAGACTCTTTACGTCTGACAAGTAACTTTTACAATGTATTCTCTCTGAAGCCTGCTGCCTGGAGGTTTCACCTGCATGATAAAACTGTGGATTCCACATTCCCTTATCTTAACCCAGACATTCCTAAGTTTTACACAATAACAACTACTTCAACCAATTGCCCATCAGAAAAACTTTAAATCTACCTTTAACCTGGAAGCTTCTCCTTCATCCCACTGCCCTGCTTTGAGTTGTCCCACCTTTCTGGACTGAACTGATATACATCTGACATGTATTTGATTGATGTCCCATGTCTCCCTAAAATGTAAATGAAACTAAGCTGTACCCCAGCTACCTTGGGCACATGTTCTCAGGATCCTGAGGGCTGTGTCATGGGCCATTGGGCACTCATATTTGGCTAGAATAAATCTCTTCAAATATTTTAGAGTTTGACTCTTTTCGTGGACACCTAGTTTTACCTTATACCTCTTAGCCCCACCTTCAGTATTCCCTAGAGCAATTTGTCAACCTATTTGTCACTATTGACATTCTACCACATCCACTTGTTAAGACAAGTTTAGCCTAAAGCTGCCTCCTTACATATTTTAAGTTTGGCCTAAATGTTTTTCTGTACATTGTGAACTATAACAAGTGGAGGTGTAAACAGACCACAGTCTACACTTGTGCCAGTCACCTGGTTTTGGCCAGTCAAATGTAGCCGACTGTTCAAACTGTGTTCAAATAAGGCAATGCCACCATGTACCCAGCCCAGCTGTTTTTGTACCTCACTTTCTTTTTCTGCACATCACTTCCTTTTCCTCTCCATAAATCTTCCACCATGTGGCTGCACGAGAGTCTCAGAGCCTACTCTGGCTTGGGAGGCTGCTTGATTCATGAATTGTTCATTGCTCAATTAAACTCCTTTAAATTTAATTAGGCTGAAGTTTTCTTTTATCGCTTTTCTGATATTTTTCCCCTAATTGTTCCTCTTCATGAAATTGTAATGTAACAACACAGATATACTGTCTATGTGTTTATGCTCTGTGACCCCTTGAAGGTCACAAACCCTGTAATAGCTAATATAATTTTGTCCCACCAAAAATCAGTTTTCTGCCAGGCATGGTGGCTCATGCCTGTAATCCCAACATTTTGGGAGCCCAAGGCGAGAGGATCACTTGAGGCCAGGAGTTCCAGACCAGCCCAAGCAACATAGCGAGACCTCCACCTCTACAAGACATTTTTTAAAACTTAATGGGGTATAGTGGCACATGCCATAGTCCCAGCTACTTGGGAGGCTGAGGTGGGAAGATTGCCTAAATGCAGGAAAGTCCACAGTGCAGTGAGCTGAGATTGCACCACTGTACTCCAGCCTGGGTGACAAAGTGAGATCCCTTCTCAGATAAAAAGAACAACCGGCCAGGCGCGGTGGCTCAAGCCTGTAATCCCAGCACTTTGGGAGGCCGAGACGGGCGGATCACGAGGTCAGGAGATCGAGACCATCCTGGCGAACACGGTGAAACCCCATCTCTACTAAAAAATACAAAAAAACTAGCCGGGCAAGGTGGCGGGCGCCTGTAATCCCAGCCACTTGGGAGGCTGAGGCAGGAGAATGGTGTGAACCCGGGAGGCGGAGCTTGCAGTGAGCTGAGATCCGGCCACTGCACTCCAGCCCGGGCGACAGAGCAAGACTCCGTCTCAAAAAAAAAAGAACAACCAGTTTTATACTCTTTAAGACAATATTACTCCCTGCCCCCACACCTGCCACTGAGAATGCACATCCTAGACAGAATATGAGCTTTGGAATCAGAACCAGACTCAAATTTCTGTTCTGAGATGTGTAAGCTGTGTGATATGTGATATGAAAAAGTTGTTCAGTGTTCTCTCTGATCTTCAACGTTCCCTGTGCTGGCATCTGAGATATTCAGCGAGACCGCATTACAGCCCAACTTTCCTTCTGCCCAATCCTGCTTTCCTTCTTTTCCTTTCCCATCAACAGATGTTGATGCCAAGGTCACTCCCTGATAAACTTCCTGCATATTGATCTCCAGCTCAGAGAGTCTGCTTTCTGGGGCACAGCCTTTCACAGTGCCCTGTTCATCACAGGGCGAACCCCAAAACTGCGGTTCAGCCTGGGAGCCCATGTGGGTTCTTGGCTTTGCATAGGAAAGAATTCAAGAGTGAGCTGACAGAGTAAAGTGAAAGCAAGTTTATTAAGAAAGCAAAGGAGGCTGGGCACAGTGGCTCGCGCCGATAACCCCAGCACTTTGGGAGGTCAAGACAGGCGGATCACCTGAGGTCGGGAGTTCGAGACCAGCCTGACCAACATGGAGAAACTCTGTCTCTACTAAAAAAAAAAAAAAAAATTAGCTGGGCATGGTGGCACATTCCTGTAATCCTAGCTACTCGGAAGGCTGAGGCAGGAAAATCACTTGAAGCCAGGAGGCAGAGGCCACAGGTGAGCCAGATTGCGCCACTGCATTCCAGCCTGAGCAACAAGAGCAAAACTCCATCTCAAAAAAAAATAAATAAATAAAAAGAAAGAAAAGCAAGCAAGCAAGCAAAGGAATAAAAGAGTGGCTATCCCAAGGCAGAATGGCAGCATGGGCTGCTTGACGGAGCATACTTATGGTTATTTATTGATTATATGCTGTGTGAGGGGTGGATTATTCATTCAGGAAAGAGGTGGGGAGTTCCCGGAACTGAGGGTTTCTCCCCCTTTTTGACTATATAGGGTAACATCCAGACATTGCCATGGCATTTGTAAACTGTCATGAGCTGGTGGGAGTGTCTTTTAGCATGCTAATGCGTTATCATTAGCATTTAATGAGCAGTGAGGACACCAGATGTCACTTTCACTGCTATCCTGGTTTTGGAGGGTTTTGGCCTGCTTCTTCACTACATCCTGTTTTATCAGCCAGGTCTTTGTGACCTGAAGCTTGTGATACCGGTCCTACGGAACTCCTATCCCATCCTGTGACAAAGGATACTTAACCTCCTGGGAATGCAGCCCAGCAAGTCTCAGCCTCATTTTACGCAGTCCCTGTTCAAGATGGAGCTGCTCCTGTTCAAACACCTCTGACATGTTTACTACTGCCTGGCACAGAGGTAGGGCTCCATAAATGTGAATTCTCTCCTTCCTGATTGTGACCAAGCTTCCTGGGTTGCCACTTACACTGCTTGTTGGTACACATTCTGGACACTTTCCTCTGCTCAAAAGTCACCTTCTTGAAGCCTTTTCTGACTGACTGCTTTCCCAGGGGTGGAGAGTAACTATTTCCTTGATGCCCCGTAGCATTTCCTATTTCCCTCAGTTAACATGTCACTGTACTGGCTCAGTGCAGACATGATTGTTGAGTGAACAGGAAGTTCTGCCTGTCTAGCAGGACAATTTTCTGTTGTGAGAAGCTGGGTCCACCTGCCTGGTGCTTATCCCAGGACAAACAATACGTGTCATTTCTGGATTCCTGGCCCTGCCCCACTTTGTTTATAATGTTCCAAAACACCTCCTTATGTAAGCAGTTCAAGGTTCCAATTTTATTAGAAGCCATTCCACAGAAGGCATTGAATGCTAGCAGTGCATGCCTGGTTGGTGGCCAATTATTTCCAATGCTTTTGGAAAATGGAACATGATAAAAAAAAAAAAAATAAGAACATACTGGGGTGCAGTGGCTCATGCCTATAATCTCCAAATTTTGCGAGGCCAAGGCAGAAGGATCTCTTGAGCCTGAGATTTTGAGACCAGTCTGGGCAACATGGTGAGACCTCCATCTCTACAATAAAAATTAGCCGTGTTTAGTGGTGCATACTATAGTTCCAGCTAGTGGGGAGACTGAGATGGGAGGATGACTTGCAACCAGGAGAGGTTGAGGCTGCAATGAGCCATGATTGTGCCACTCTACTGCCTGGGCAACAGAGCAAGACCTTGTCTCAAAAAAAAAAAGAATAAGAAGATAACATTAAACTTTGCTTTTAGTGACCTTCAAGGGAGCAACCTGCAAGGGTTATGGCAGTCATTTTCAAACTGGTCCACACAATGGAATTATTCAGTTCCTCCACCAGAGAATGACCAAGTGTATTAGTCTGCTCTCACACTGCTATAAAGAACTACCAGAGACTTGGAAATTTATAAAGAAAAGAGGCTTAATTGACTCACAGTTCCGCAGGCTATATAGAAGCCATGGCTAGGGTGGCCCCAGGAAACTTACAATCATGGCAGAAGGGCAAAGGGGAAGCAAGTACATCTTCACATGGTGGCAGGAGAGAGAGAGAAGTGGGAAGTGCTACTCTTTTTTAAACAACTAGATCTTGTGAAAATTCACTCACTATCATGAGAAAACTAAGGGGGAAATCGCCCTCATGATCCAATCACCTCCCACCAGGTCCCTCCCCCAACAATGGGAACCATTATACAATTTGACATGAGATTTGGGTGGAGGCACAGAGCCAAACCATATCACCAGGGTTTTGGAAGTTTTAAAAAATACTCAAGATAGTTTTGTTTGCAAACAAGTTTGGGAACCACTGGGTTGTGGGATTACTGGATACTGATAAAATGGAGATAGTAAGTATAGACCACTCTTCTCAAAAGAGCTTGGCAGTGAAGAGATAAAGGTGCACAGAAAGCAGGAGGTAAGAGGATACCAGGAAGGCGAGGGTTTATTTGTTTACAATATGAGATAACTTGAGAATCCTTATCAGCTGAAGGGAAAAATCCAAAAAGCACTGGAGACTGAAGCTTCTAGAATAATTCCTGGAGGTGATGGGTCAGTGGCACTAATGAAGAGATTTATTTTATTTTTTATTTTTGAGTCAGGGTCTCTCTCAGTCACCCAGCCTGGAGTTCAGTGGCACGTTCATGACTCAATGCAGCCTTGGACTCCTGGGCTCAAGCAATCCTCCCACCTTCGCTTCCCAAAGTTCTGGGATTATGGGTGTGAGCCACCACTCCCAGCAACAAGCAGATGCTTTAAAAAGACACCTCTCCAAGGCACTGGGGCATCCCTCCCAAACCGGATAGGATTATTACTTTTCTAAATACCCCTATGTCTCTCTGTTGCCTACAAAATGAAATAAAAACTCTTTAGTGTCACACAGAAGGCATTAACAAATAAAACGTATTTTTATTCTCCAACATGCCAAATGTAATTATGTTCATCATAGGAAAACTGGAAACCACAAGGGAATAAAAATAAGTAGACAGATACTACCCATAGTCTTACAGTTAATGATTGCTCCCAATATTTGGAGATACTTCCAATATTTCTCCTCACTGCACATCTTTTGTTGGTTATGGGACATAGCTGGGATCACACTATAAGCAAATCCAAGAAACCAGTGCAATTTCAGGCAGCATTAATAGAAACTGTGTGGAATAAAGAACAGAATGGTACCCCTTTGCTCTGCTCTTGTCAGGTGCTACTCTGTGGAGTGTGAAGTTTGAGTCTGAGTACCCTTTTAAGAGGAGGACCAATGAAGTGGATCACATGGAGGAAGGGTACAAGCAATATGAGGCCTCTGTTAATTTAGTTTCAACTTCTGATTTTCTTTTCATCTCCTGCCATCCTGCCATATCTGGCTCTAAACCAGTGCAAGCCATATACCTGTTGGCTCCCCAGAGATTCAAACATTTATACTCATCTGTGTCCTCTGCACACTTCCCTTTGCTTTGAATTGTCCCTTCTTCCTTAAAAGCCCAGCTCAGAGAAGGCATCCATCAGAGGCCTCACAATGGAATAAATCATTCTGTGTTCTCAGAGCACTTTCAGTATTTCTTATATTACTGCTACCATACAAGTCACAGAAAAAGCATGAGAGTTATTATTGTATGGGTGTCTCTCCGTGAGAACAGCACCATGGCTGATTCAACTTTATGACTCTTTCATAAACCCTGCACAGGTCCTGGAAAATAGTCTATTTATTTATATTTATTACATTCTGCCTTGTTATAGGAGTAAGTTAAGAAAGCTTACAAGGATACCTGAAATGTAAGCTCACATAAATTATATGTGGGGTTTTTTTTTTTAAAGTGAAAAACAGAAAAGACAACAAAGTAAAAAAAAAAAAAAAAAAAAAAAGCTGTGATTGCAAATGATTACAATCACACCAGTCTCAAGAGGGGCAGCACTTGGCTCTGGGCTTTCTAGCAGCTAAAGTGAAAGGGTCAACTTTCGGGCCACACAGGTCACAATGTCCATGGTCGGATGTGGGTAGGTAAGAGCAGGACAATTAATTACTCAACGCTTTTTGGCATCAAGATAAAATAGAAATTTCTCCTAAGGAATCCTAATGAAGAGGGCTTCATGTGGCATGATTAAAAAAAATTTTTGTTTTTGTTTCAGTTTTCTATTGCTACATAAGAAACTGCTCCAAAGCTTGGTGGCAAAGATGACAATTTATTATGATTATTCATGGTTCTGAGGGTGGATAGGCTTAACTAGGTGATTCTCACTTGGGATCTTTCATAAGGTTGTGGTCAGATAGCAGCTGAAGCTGATCATCACTTGAATGATGATCACCTTCCAGACACCTGGGCTGGAACAACTGGAGAATCTGGGAGGCTGATCAGACACTCTCAATGCAGACCCTTCATTTGGATAACTTGAACTTCTTCACAGCATGCCAGCTGGTTTTCCTCAGAGGAAGCATATCAAGAAAGTCAGACAGAAGCTGGGAAGCTTTGCAGGATATAGGCTTGAAAGTCTCACAGAACCACTTCAACTACATTCTGTTAATGAAAGCAGTCATAGGCAAACCAAATCTCAAGCAAGTAGAGGAATAGAATACATCTCTCAATGGGGAAATTGCTTGCAAAGGGAGGGAAGGAATTAGCAGAGGCCATCTTGGAGACAAGCTGCTATAATTCTAAACATGTTCAAAATATATGTAATTCTTCATAGACTATTTCTTATACCATCTTTTCAGCATAGTCTGTGACATGGATTTATTCATAAATCTATGCTTTCATTCAACAAATAGTTATGAAGTATTTTCAGTGACAGGTAGTACACAGTAGTGGTTAAAAGCAAGGGTGAATCTAGGCTTTTCCACTTATTAGTAGTGTGACCTTAGAAGTTACTTTATTTCACTGTGTCAGTGATATAATTTGACTGTGTCCCCATCCAAATTTCATCTTGAATTGTAGTTCCCATAATTTCCTGGTGTTGTGGGAGGGACCCAGTGGGAGATAACTGAATCATGGGGGCGGTTTCCCCCACACTGTTCTCATGGTAGTGAATAAGTCTCACGGCATCTGATGGTTTTATAAGGGGAAACCCCTTTGCTTGCCTCTCATTTTCTTGTCTGCCGCCATGTGAGACGTGCCTTTTATCTTCCACCAAGATTATGAGGCCTCCCCAGACACATGGAACTGTGAGTCCATTAAAACTCTTTGTTTTGTAAATTGCCCAGTCTCAGGTATGTCTTTATCGGCAGTGTAAAAACGGACTAACACAGTCAGTTTCCTCATCTACAAATGGAAAGAAACAGTAGTGTATACATCAGAAAGATTGTTCTGAAGATAAACTGAGCTAACAACTGTAAAGTACATGTATTAATCTACGAGCACAGTAAGTTCTCAACAAGTGTTAGCTTCTATAATTACCATCAGCACCATTATCACCTTTGCATGACAGGTACCATGTTTTCTAGAGCACAAAGCAAATTTAGTCAGAAGGAATTTTCTGGAAACAGGCAAAAATGCTGTGGACTGTTTCTCTCTGCTGCATACTCAGAACTGCCAATGGAGAAAGCAACATACATTTGGTGCGCAATTTCCATGTGCCAAGTGCTGAATACTACACATACATATTTCGTTCAATCTTCACAAAGGCCTAAGAAACAAAGGCACAAACAGATTAGGTCATGGGCCCAAGTTTACCCAGCTGGTAACTGAAAGAGCTGGAATTTGAACCCAGGTTCTTAGTCATTACTTGGCCTGCCATAAAGGTAAAAGGTAGTCTTCACAAAACTTTTATTAGGGGCCAGAATTTAGTCACGTGCTGCTGAAGGGCTTGTATTCATAACCCTGAACTTCTTATCACTTTACAAGGTATTTTCTCTCAAAAGGTGTTGTCATCCTTTTTACAGACAGGGAAGCTAAAGTTCACAGAAGTGGTCTGCCCAAGACAGCAGAACCAGGATTCAAATCCAGACCTACTCTAGTCTAAATCCAGAGCTCCTCCACTGAACCAAACTGCCTCTTATTCTATTAAACTTAGTAATAGAAAAATAGTTTTTTAAAATGATGTGATCTGGATATTCCAGCTCTTTACAGATCTGCATGGCACAGAGTAGATGCTCAATAATATTTTGTTATATATTTGTTCTGTCCAGAGAACGGGATTAGCAAAGTGGGCACAGCAGAAGCAGAAGTATGGGGATGGAGGCAGGTTGCAGTTTAAAGTGGCAACAGAGCATTCCAGATACGATATACTACAAAGACAAGGTCAGGAAGAACATTCTGGACTGTCAGGTCAAGGAGGGACTAATTAATAAGAATCTAGAAGGGGGTCAGTGGAAGGAAAGAAGAGTGGTGGAAGAGTAGGATGCCGTGGTTAGGGGACTGCATCATCCTAGGAATGACACAGTGCCACGTGACAACAAGGACAAGGGAGTGTCAATGTTAGGGGTAGTTCAGTAGAGAATAAGTAAAAGGATCAGGAGAGATGAGGCAATACAGAACTGTGAGGTCAGGTTCTTTATCTGGGCATCCTCACTATGAGTACTGCTGTCATCATTATAGAGAAGAAGGTAGAGAAGAGAAGAAGGTAGAGAAGAGAAGAAGAGAGTAAGCCTGCTGCAAAAACCATCACAGAAGACAAAAGCACATCCTCGGGCTAAGCAAGTGCATTAGTCAGAGTTCTTTGGGGAAACTGAATCAATAGGAGAGACAGGGTGAGAGAGAGGAGGTTTATCATGGGAACTGGTTCACACAATCATGGAGGCTGTGAAGTACCATGATCTGCTGTCTGCAAGATGGCAGAACCAGGAAAGCCCACGGTGTAATTTAGTCCAAGGGCCTGAACTACGGGAGCCAACGGTGTCACTCTCAGTCTCAGGCCAAAGGCCTAGGAACTGGACAATAGTAGATGGGGTGGAGGGATTGTTGGTGGGAGAGAATCACTCTTTCTCTACCTTTTTGTTCTATCTGTGCCCTCAAGGGATTGGATGATGACCTCCCACATTAATGAGGGTGAATCTTCTGCACTCAGTCTACTGATTCCAATGCTAGTCTCTTCCAGAAACACCCTACCAGATACAGCCAAAAATAATGTTTTACCAACTACATGGGCATCCCCTAGCTCAGTCAAGTTGACATAAGATATTAACTGTCACAGCAGGTACCAACATTGAGAAAGTTTATATAACCAGATCATTTGGATTGTAAAAGAGGGAGGGATGTGAGAGGGAGAGAATGTTCCTGAGGGTGGGCATGGGCTGTCTTCTTCATCTTTGTATTTTCTTCAGAAATTACCATATTTCTGGCTCATAGTAAGTCTTGGTAGAGCTTTGCTGAACTCATTTGTAATAACATTGTTTTGTTCTTTTATTAATATAAAATTACTTCATCTCTGAGATATCAATTTTAAAGTATCTTAAATAGGTCCAGCATGGTGGCTCATGCCTGTAATCCCAGCACTTTGGGAGGCTGAGGCAGGTGGATCACTGAAGGTCAGGAGTTTGAGACCAGCCTGTCTAACATGGTGAAACCCTGTCTCTACTAAACATACAAAAATTAGCTGGATGTGGTGGCATATGTCTGTAATTCCAGCTACTTGGGAGGCTGAGGCATGAGAATCACTTGAACCTGGGAGGTGGAGGTTGCAGTGAGCTGAGCTCACGCCACTGCACTCCAGCCTGGGTGACAGAGTGAGTCTGCCTCAAAAACAAACAAACAAACAAAAAAACAAAACAAAACAGTTAACAAAATGTAAGAAGAACAATTAAATTTTTAAAAGAAATATTTTTAAAAAAGAAAAAATAAAGTATCTTACAATAGCTGGAAGAACATTTTCATTATTCATGAGTACTTTCCTCCTTTTTTGTGTGTTTTGCATAAAAATGGCCTTTACTATTTTAATGTTAATTACAAAAATAGCACATGCTTAGAACTTACAGAATATATGTATTCACAAGACACAACCATCAAACCAAACCAAATCTCCCATAATCTCACTAGCCAGTGATATGGTTTGGATTTGTGTCTCCGCCAAATCTTCTGTTGGAAGAGTAATGTAATCCCCAGTGTTGGAGGTGGGGCCTGGTGGGAGGTGTTTGGGTCATGGGGGCGGATCCCTCACAGCTTGGTGCTGACCTTGCCATAGCAAGTGAGTGCCTGCAAGATCTGGTTCTTTAAAAGTGTGGCACCTTTCCCCATCTTTCTTGCTCCTGCCACATGAGACAGCTTTCCCCTTCACCTTCCACCATGATTGGGAGCTTCCCAAGGCCTCCTCAGATGCAGACGATAGCACTACACTTCCTGTACAGCCTGCAGAACCATGAGCCAATTATACCACTCTCCTTATAAATCACCCAGTGTCAGGTATTTCTTTATAGCAATGCAAGAATGACCTAATAAAGCCAGTGATAGTGTTTTTCAGGGCTTGAACTTTTAAAGTATATTTACATATTGTTGTATATACTTTGTGCTCTGTTTTCACTCAACATATTGTGGATATTTTCCTATCATAGTAAATACGGTTCTTCAATTTCCACTTTAATGGCACATATTACTCTGCTGTCTGAATGTACTATTATTTACTTTAGTTTTTGGTGTTCTCAATTTTTTTTTTTTTTTTTGGCTATGATAAACAATGCTGTCATAAACATCCTAGTATTTAAAACCTATGTGAGAAATGAGTTATTTCCTTAACTTCCAATCTGAATTACTGGATTACCAGAAGGTATGTTGTTAAGCCTTTAGATATATATCGTCAAATTTCCTTCCAGAAAGTTACACCAATTAACACTCTTGCCAGAAAATTGTATATGAGAGTGCCTGCACTCCAGCACCATGTCCAACAGAGTGCTAGTGGTCTTTATTCCTTTTCAAAAAAAGATCTTTTAGTTTGGGTCAATCGAAGGGGGTAAAAAATACAGTCTTTCAAATTTGCTTTTTTAAAACTAATGACTTTAAGCATTTTTTCATATGCTCACTGGCCATCTGTACTCCTTTTTATAAAATGCTTGATCATTTATCCTGCCAGTTTTTCTCCAGTGGGGTGTTTCACTTTAAAAAAAAATGAATTTGTAGCAAATATTTTTGCCCAGTTTGTTAAAATCCTGAAGATTAAAAAATATGTAAATTTTATTATGAAAATTTTCAAACATATACACAAGCAAAGAACAGTGTATCAACCCCCCATATACCCATCTACCCATGATTCAGCGATTATTAACTCACGGCCAATCAATCTTGTTTCTTGTCTATCTTCCTTCCTCACCCTCTCCTCACATTATTTGATTTGATTTGATTATTCTTTTAAAGACAGGGTCTTGCTCTGTCGCCAAGGCTGGAGTGCAGTGGTGTGACCTCTGCTCCCTGCAACCACTGCTTCCTGGACTCTAGCAATCCTCCCATCTCAGCCTCCCAAGTAGCCAGGACTACAGGCAAGCACCACCATGCCTGGCTAACTGTAGTAATTTTGGCAGAGTCAAAGTTTTGCCATGTCGCCCAGGCTGGTCTGAAACTCCTGGGTTCAAGTGATCTGCCTGCCTCAGCTTCCCAAAGTGCTGGGATTACAGGCATGAGCCACAGCACCAGGCAGATGATTTTTTTTTTTTTAAGCAAATCCCCAACACCATGTCATCTCATCTGTAAATATTTTAGTATAGAGAAGACTGAAAGTTCATGTTATCAAATTTTTTTTTTTTTTTTAAAAACAAGGTCTCACTCTGTCACCCAGGCTGTAGTGCAATGGTGCAAACATGGCTCACTGCAGCCTCCTGGGCTCAAGTGATTTTTCTGCCTCAGCCTCCTGAGTAGCTTAGACCATAGGTGTGCACCACCACAGCCAGTTACTTCTTAAAATTTATTTTTGTAAAGATGGAGTCTCACAATATTTGAACTTCTGGTCTCAAGTCATCCTCCCACCTTGGCTCCCAAAGTGCTATGATTATAGGCATGAGCCACCACACTCAGCCTATGAATTTTTATCTAACTTTCTTTTTTGGTTGACTCTTGGTTTCATTAAAAATAAATATTTGACTTTTTAATCCATCAGAACTGATTTTTTCCAAATATGTAGCTAATTGAATATGTTAATGTATCCTCACTGGTTTGAAATATCAAATTCATCACATGTGAAATATTTATACACTGCTAGGTCATGGTAGTTTCTCTCTCTGGTGTCATGCTGGTATTACTATTTTTTGGAACATGCATTTAATATTTGTTACTAAAAATTTCCAGGAATAACACTATAACCATTCATGTATGTTGTGTTAATGTGCAACTATCCAAAATTCTTAAAAACCTCAAAATTGATACCATGATATTGTTCATCATCATCTTAAAATTAGATGTGCAAACTCAGCATATAAGAGGCTGTTCCTTCCCACTTTCCATTTAGAAAATCACTTATTAAGTATAAATTTACTTATTACTTAAATCCAGTCTATTACATCTTTGCATATTTTTAAGTGTTTGGATATCACTGGAAATTTAATTCCAAACAAGTGACAAATGTGTTTTATGTTCCCATTATGTACTAGGATATGATGTTTGGTGCCGATTACACAGGGAAAAACAGGTGGACACCGATCCTATGAAGTACTTTACCAACTCGAAATTCTGTCATCAAGTTCAGGGACTCTGGACCCCCTGTTAAGAATCTATGAATAGGAGATTGGATGAGACTAGTCAGAAATGCAGGTTTGAAGGCATTATCATCCATGGAATGCCCATGGTTATAGGAACTGTGAAAACACATTTCTGTGGGGGGTTGGTGTTTTCTTTCTTTCAATCTTTATCTCTGCAGTGCTTTCTCAGCAGTTTGTGGATCTCAGAGCTCTCCCCGGCTGGGTTCTAGTCACCTCATTTACAACACTTTGGATAAGGGCCTTCAGACTGAAAAAGATTCTGGGAAAAGATATTTTGCCTCCAAAAGTGTTTAGTCGAATGGCAGGCCTCTTACCCTAATTAATGCCAGCACAGAACTTCTAGCCTCAAAGTATCATTTGTCTTGTTTTAAAAATTATAAGCTTTTCATGTTTTCACATTTCAGATTTGTTACTTTACTGGTTATCTCCTCAAAAAATTTTCCCATCTTTAGTCAGTCATACTTAAATATTTTTCTATGGAGGAGCAAGCAGGATTTAGGCACACTGTTTCACTACCGATCAAGAAAGTACTCATTGTCCTTACTGAGAAAGCAGTTAAGAACAGTTAAGATCTTTGCTTCTGATTTCCTGAATCAGTTAATACTGCATTAAGTTACAGGTAACAAATAAACCAACTACAATGACATAAAAAGACCTAGCTTTTTCACATAAGAAGCCTCGACAATTTAGGTGAGGTCTGGGCAGCTATTAAACCATGAAGGAAATAGATTATCTTTCTGCACCGCCATCTTCAGCTGTGAAATTTACCCTCATGCTTGCAAGATGGCTGCTGTTGCTCAAAAAACAGTGTCTGCAACCCAGGCAGGAACAACATCAACAACAAAAAAAAATGAAGGGAAACATTAAAGCTGAACCTGGCTCTGTTAAAAGTCTCTCCAGAAGATCCCCCAATATTCTCCAGTTAGGGCCTATTGAACAGAATCCTTTCATGTGGCCATCCTGACAGCAGGGGAGGTTGAGTGACTGGGTCTTAACTGGTTACATTGTTACCAGAACAAAATTTGAGCTCTGCTGGTAACAAATATGGAGAAAATGTCACAATTCCTTAGCCAGAGGACACAGTGTGATGCTGGCATTGGCTCTGGACCACTTTGTATCTTCTTCAAAGCCCGTAACTCCAATAACACTGCCCAAACCAGAAGGAACAGGCTTGGTCTTTTGGATGTACTCACTAAATAATTCATTCATTCTTTGACATTTATTTTATTATTATTTTTGACATAAGGTCTTGATCTATCACCAAGGCTGAAGTACAGTGGCATGATGACACCTCTCTATAGCTTTGACCTCCTGGGCCCAAGTGATCCTCCCATCTCAGCCTCTGGAGTAGTTAAGACTACAGGAGTGCACCACCACGCCTGGCTAATTTCTTTTTGTATTTTTTATAGAGACGGGTTTTTGCCATGTTGCCCAGGCTGGTCTCAAACTCCTGAACTCGAGCAATCTGCTTGCCTCGGCTTCCTGAAGTGCTGGGATTACAGGTGGGAGCCCCTGCACCTGGCCTCTCATTCTTTAATTTAGCAATTTAATTAACATTTACTGAGCATCTTCTCTATGCCAGTCATGGGGGAAACAATGATGAACAAAATAGACATGATCCCTGATTTCACTGAGTACCCAGTCCCAAATTAAAAAAAAAAAATGTAAAATGGGGCAACGTTACCTTAGATTCCATCAAGACAACCAGATTCTGTTTTTACACATGAGTATCCTTCTCTTATGGTCAAAAGTTTTTTCTACTTTTACAAATGAAAGTGGTCTTGAGCAACTCCATATCCAGCTGACTAGTGTGGAAGCCAAAATTCAGTGTGTAAAGGGCCAATATTAAGTAATAGAGATCAAGGTGTTTAGTTGTGTGGAATATTGTTTAGTTCATCAATACTGGCTGGCTTGGCAGGATATAGAGTTAATTCTAAGAGACAGATCATACAATGCACTTGTTGAGGGCAGGAGGAGCTGTGCATTAGCCACCTTTACATTCCCAAGTCAACTCCGTGACTGACTCATGGTAAGTACCTAGCAGAGTAAATATGTTTGCTGACCTGAACTCAAAGTTAGACCTTTCTCTACTAAGATGATCAGAATGACATAGAAATTTAAGGCAGAGGTCCCCAAACCCGGGGCTGTGGACCTGTACTGGTCGGTGGCCTGTTAGGAACTGGGCCGCATAGCAGGATGCGGGTAGCTTGTGGGTGAGCATTACTGCCTGAGTTCCGCCCCCTGTCAAATCAGCGGCAGCATACCCTTCTCATAGGAGTGCAAACCCTATTGTGAACAGTGCATACGAGGGATCTAGATTGCGTACTCCTTATGAGAATCTAACTAGGATTTTCACAGAAAAAAAAATTGTCTTCCATGAAACCAGTCCCTGATGCCAAAATGGTTGGGGACCACTGCTTTAAGGTCAAAGTGGACAACTGGTAATCCCCAATCTTCACATTTTATAGGGCAAATGCATTCTTTCTGTGCTGTATGTTAAAGTTTCCCAACCAATATGACAAGGCACACTAACACATTTGTTGTTAGAGATGTCAGATGTTAGAGACGTGCTGAGATATTCAACCTCTTATCCCCTGGGCAGCACATCTCATGTCAGTGGGCTACACAAACTCTACCACTGGCTATATGCGGCACGAGATAAGAAAGGTTGGGTAGCTCCACTCAATGGCATATAATTTTAGCGTCTCAACTGAATGTTCACACAAACCTGAACCAACATGTTTTCCTGGGGAATAAGTGCTCTTTCAGCCCACCTCTGTGTAGCCTTGTAATAGAAAGAAAACAAAAGCCAGGCTTTTATTTATTTGCTTATGTATTTATATTATACTGAATCACACTCCACAAATCCTTTGTGGAATGAGATCAGGTATAAATAAACAAGTATCTAGCTTTTAAATTTTTCTAACAATGCTAACCTGCTGCCAGGCCATCTGAAATATAAAGACTGTCTTTTCCATCAGCAGCACAGAAGACAAGTACTTGAGACTCTCATCAATCCCCCCTTTCATGAACTAAGGGCTATTCAATTCTTATCAAAGGACAGGTGAGAGGAGTGGTATCTGAGAAAGACTGATTGAGGGGGCTGTTAGATACCCTTTCATCTCAGTTCCCAAAGTTCTATTCTTGTTCTGAATTAGATTAGGGACTAATGCACTCAACTATAACCTTAGCTCCCCATAGAAATATCACCACCGAACCAGGATGCAAGACTGTCTTCTTAGCTTTTATGAGGACTTGATTTTTTTTAAAGGCACATACAAACTGTTTTGAATCTTCTGCTGATGTCCTAATTAGATTGTAAGGTATTTGAGAGCAGGGTCTATTTTACTCACCTTGGTAATTGTAGCACCTAACATAGTGGATGCTGTGAGCACAGAAAACATTACATACATAAATGCTGAATACAGTAAAGTGACCAAAGTATACCAATGCGTAGCAAGTTAGGAAGTCTTTTTATTTTTTATTTATTTTTGAGACATAGTCTCACTCTGTCACCCAGGCAGTGGTGAGATCTCACTCAGCTCACTGCAACCTCTGCCTCCTGGCTTCAAGTGATTCTCGTGCCTCAGCCTCCTGAGTAGCTGGGATTATAGGTGTGCGTCACCACCATGTCCGGCTAATTTTTGTATTTTTAGTAGAGATGGGGTTTCACTATGTTGGCCAGGTTGGTCTTGAACTTATGACCTCAAGTGATCCACCTGCCTCAGCATCCCAAAGTAGTGGGATTACAGGCGTAAGTCACTGTGCCCAGCTGTATAAAGTTTTTTTTTTTTTTTCAAACCTGCAAAGCTAAAATTTGGCTTTATGTGAATAGTTTCACCAACTGTGAAAACCTTCAAAACAGACTTCAAATATGCAATCTGAATAGGCTTTGTTACCAGGTTTTTAAAAATCAAGTTTGAATAGTTCAAAAACAACTAAAATTGTTTTAGTGAAGAAATGGTCTTTTACAACCCAGGTCCTGGCTGGGCAAGGTGCCGTGTGCTGGTAGTCCTAGCTACTTGGAAGGCAGGCCGGAGGGTCATTTGAGCCCAGGAGTTGGGAGTCCAGCCTGGGCAGTAGAGTGAGACCCTGTCTCTTAAAAAAGAAAAAATTAAAAGCGAGGTCCTGAAGGTTAATGAAATCAGTATGGACAATTCATTTAGATGAGGGTGCTCAAAATACTCGTCCTGTAGAAAGCCACAACAAAAGGTAAAATTCTCAGGATATCTGTGAGTTAAAACAACAGATCCAGCATAGGGATTGTGCCAACCTCCCAGTCTCCAGCTGCCCTGCTGGCAGTCCAGGAAGGGTATCTCCTGTCAGTTCCTGAAAGGGAGTTCTTCAGCTGCCATATCAGGCAGGAAAAAGGAAGTATAGAAGGCTCTGTGGAAATTGGCACCAGAGCAGTTTCAAGGCACTGAGAGTTATATTTGAAAAATCATGTAAAGGTGGCTGCCAAGATTACAGTGGATTTAAAGCAGTATAAGAATCGTTCATGACCACTTAAAAATCCTGGACCTGAAACAACTCCAGAGACACAAACACTGTAAAGGATACCTAGTATATACTTACTACCGGAAAATCTGCCACACGTGGGACTAGAAATGACAACCTCAACATGGTTTGTTGCTAAATACAGTACCCTCCTGTTCTAACAGCTGACTTGTACAGGTACAGAAATGTACTAAGGGTAAAACCATGCCCTTAGAAAGTAAACGCTGTTGCTATCTACACAGAAACAGCCTCTCCTAATAGGAAACACACTCATGACGGCCCTATCCCACAACCCCGGTACCCCTTACAGTGCCAAGAACTTTTGGTACTGAGCCGTTCAGAAAGCAGCACACACGAGAAAGCCAAATATTTCGGGTACATTCCAACTCTTGTCCACCCCTTAGTTTCGTTTTCAGTAGATTCCCAAGAACCTTCATCCACGGGAGAAATCTGGATTTGGGGAGAGAATCCCAGGGGGAGGGGAGGGGAGCGGTCCACCCCGGGACACATGCACCCTCTCCAGGGTCCCCTCTGCGGATCCGCCCAGCTGTCCGGGGGCAGAGTCCCCAGCCCCGGCGCCCAGCTCCTCCGGGCCCCGGAGCCTCCTAGAAGCCCCCGTCGGCCGCAGGTCGAGAACATGCTTCTCAGGCCGGGGAAGGTGCCCGCGCCCTTG
>NW_012114844.1:1986520-2011678 GCF_000951035.1 Colobus angolensis palliatus | reverse complement strand
CGGGGCCCGGCGCGTGCAGCCTGCACCTCAGCGAGCGCGCCGACTGGCAGTACTCGCAGCGCGAACTGGACGCAGTCGAGGTCTTCTTCTCGCGCACGGCCCGGGACAACCGGCTCGGCTGCATGTTCGTGCGCTGCGCGCCCTCCAGCCGCTACACGCTGCTCTTCTCGCACGGCAACGCCGTGGACCTGGGCCAGATGTGCAGTTTCTACATCGGCCTCGGCTCGCGCATCAACTGCAACATCTTCTCCTACGACTACTCGGGCTACGGCGTCAGCTCGGGCAAGCCCTCAGAGAAGAACCTCTACGCCGACATCGACGCCGCGTGGCAGGCGCTGCGCACCCGGTGAGTCCAGCGGGTTCTCCAGTCCTGGCTTCCAGCTCTGGGGAGGCGGGGTGGAGGTCTCTTGGGGTCCCTGGGGCGGCCTGCCGGGACAGGAGCCCCTCCTCCGGGACTGTGGGCCAGCAGAGAGCCCCCTGGCCGCCGTAAATTCGCTTTTCTTGTCTCTCCCTGGCCTGCTCCCACCTTCTCCAAAAGCCTCGCCAGCGTTCAGGTTCCTGGAGAGCTCGGACTCAGAGGATTTTTGCCGGCTTTGGCTCGCCTGGGTGCCGCCGGCCTACCGGCTGGGTCTTTTGTGGCTCCGGTCACCGCTAGTGGCAGCGTGTGGGTGCTTAAGTACCAGGCAGAAAGAAACAACTTGGTTTGTGTTTCGTTTGCACGAGCTGAAGTGACCTTGGGCAAGGCACATGGGTTTCTAGACCTCACTTTCCTTCCCTGTAAAGTCAGTGGGTGAGACAGGATGGCCTCTACAAGACTTCCTGGTTGTAAAGTGCCGGCAGGACAATGTCTGGGCGGCCTTGGAGGCAGCTGGAGGGTCTGGTGGAGCGGGGAGTTTGCCTCCTGGTGGGGCAGAGTAGTGGCACTGTGGGGCAGGAAGTTAGCTGGTAGCTGTGGGCCTGGCACCTTCCACACTGCCTCCATAACAGCCCAGGATAAGTTTGAATCCTACAGGGGCTGGGAAATCTCTGACCTTGAGTTCGCATTCACAGAAGGACTGAAAAGTGTTTAGGATTTTGTGTCTGTGAGCCAGGCACAAACTGGGGGCATGGTTTAGGGGTTAGACCTGGTTGTTTTATAACAAGCAAACCAAAAACCTGACTTCTATTCACAATTAGACAAAAGTCTGATACGTGGGCAGGTCAGGTTACCTGTTTGTGCTCCAGTTTGGGTATCTGTGACCTTTCCGACCTGCCTCATAGCAGTGATGGTGAAAATAGCCTGAGGCCATGTCTGTGGTGAGATTTGATTTCTTCAGATGAAAGAGTCCCCAGAAGAAGTACACCAGGCATTATTGTCGCCATGGACCCTTCTATAGTTTTTATCTAAAACCTGTTTGCTTGGCTTATGCACATCACCAACGTTAATGATCTTTTTTTTTTCATTCGTACTCAAGCATATGTTCCTAAGTGACTCCTTGCCTGTCTGGGAAAATGGCTTGTCCAATAGGGAAGTACTTAGTATTTGCTGTATGTTGCATGTTTATGCCCTCCTGAAGTCCTGAAGGGGATGCCCTCATTGGGATTATAGCTTTTCGAAAGTGGCTTAGGTAGATGAGAATGTATCATGTGCAGATGCATTGGGTCAGACTCTGTAAGTAGTTAAAAGCCACCTGTTCCAGTAAAGGGTTTCAAAAGTATGTGTCACACACAGTCGATAGCTTGCTAGAATTTGCTGTTGGCAAAGGTATTAAAAATAAGGTTGGCATTAGATTTTTAAAATTTGAAACATGAAAATGCTACCTTGAGTAGATTTTTAAAGAATTTCCATAGAACATTGCTCCTGTGTGTGCATGTTTGCATTACAGTGAAAGCCCTTCACGCGACTGGCCCTTTGCCCCAAATATACAGGTGTGTCTGTGTTTCAGCAGACGTGGAGCGTAGTTATTTCCTGGAGACTTTTTTTTTTTGGTCATATTTAGTTGAATTAAGGGGCGTCGTTTTGAATAATGTTGAATTATCTGATGGTGTATCAGTTGAATTAAGGGGAATTATTTTGGATAATTTTGAATTATCTGATGGTATGTCTAAAGATTGCCCATGATTTATTTAATGTTATACCACAACTCATATCTAAGTTAATTTATTCACCTGTAAAATAGGTTAGAATTTAAAGGCTGCATGCGAAGCTTAGAATTTGAAGGAACCTTACAAATCCTCATGTCTTGTGCTTTTCAGACTGTTTTGACTGTAACCTCACAGTAAGAAACACATTTTACATTTTCATCAAGCACGTATACACGTCTGTATCTACATACCTGAAGCTAATGCTTCACAGAACAATACTTTTTCTATGGGCAACACATGTAGCAGAATATGTTATTTTATTTCACTGTATTTTTTTTTTTTTTTTTGAGACGGAATCTGGCTCAGTCGCCCAGGTAGGAGTGCAGTGGCGCCATCTTGGCTCACTGCAAGCTCCCCCTCCCGAGTTCACACCATTCTCCTGCCTCAACCTCCCGAGTAGCTGGAACTACAGGCGCCTGCCACGACGCCCGGCCAATTTTTTGTGTTTTTAGCAGAGGCGGAGTTTCACAGTGTTAGCCAGGATGGTCTCGATCTCCTGACTTCGTGATCCTCCTGCCTCAGCCTCCCAAAATGCTGGGATTACAGGTGTGAGCCACCATGCGCAGCCTATTTCGCTTTTATAAAAAAAGAAAAAAGAATGATGGTTGTGAATTGCTAAATTTATTTCCCAACTCATGTATGGACACTGCTCATATTCACCCAGCTCATCTGACAGGAGGATAGTCTAGCGGCAAATCAGCAGTAGGTCTCTTGACTACCAGTTTAGTACTCTTGCCACGGCACCATTGCTACAGTTGTCATATTTATCAGATTCTTCAAGAGGTGCATTTATGTGTCTTGGTTATTCTGCTGACTTAGGAGTTACCTAATTCTGAAGCCAGTCAGCCCCTCAACCACTTTCCTGTTGCTGTTCAGTATGATTCTTCTGCTCCAACTTGCCTGGAACGTACCCTATTCTCTGTTCTTTTACAGCTTAATTCAGGTCAGTGCATGGCAGAAATGCCTTCCATCCCATGTACCCATTCTTTTGTTACTGGGTGAGACTCTGTTTTCCACTGGCCATCCCCCATGTCTTCTTTGGGAATCTTTATCTTTCCTGTCCTCCTAGTTAACCATACTCCCCAGGACGCTGATTGGAGAACTTGCCTTGTTCTGAGTCATCTCCGTCTCTGTACTTAGATTATTCCGCCAGGAGGACTGTAAGGTGCAGTGCCTTGCAGGCCCCAAAGCCCCACACTCAGGACTTTGCTCCACTCTTCTGCTCACACCTAGCCTTTTGTATCTGCTCTTCTCCTGTGCTAGGAACAATGGATCCTGACTGGATCTTAATTGGATTAGGACACTCTTTGTGTTCCCTGTGCACCTGGTACTTGGCCCCTTTGCTTGAGTTATCACAGTGTTGCTATATCTGTTATTTAACTGTATCTCCACTAAACTGAAAGATCTCTGAGGGCAGGGACACTATGTCTTCTCTATTCCTGACAGTTGGCACAGTGTCTTAAAATAATAGGCACTCGTTGGTATTTGTTGAGTGAATTGCACATAGTGGGTGCCCCATAAATAAGTGGGGTAAATTTAATTTTTCCTAAGTTGGACTCTTACAGGTACTTGGATCTTATTTTATCTTCAGGGTTTAATATCCACAGGTACAACCATAGACAAAAAAAGGGCCAGATGTATTGGCTTGAGGCCTGATCCACTTTGTATTCATTGTATTGGTGTTCTTGTGACACTGTAAGGTCTGTATTGAAGAGAAAAACAATACTAACCCATCCTTTGTATGTCTCTACATCTTTTATCTCACTACCTATCTGTGCCAGCTCCTACGCATGCTAGAGTGAGCTGTCCAGCCTTCGAAACAGATGTAAATACTAGCAGTATGCAGACCCCTTATGCTTGGATAAAGACAGTGAATCCCCTCAGATGATGAGTATTAAGATGGGCATGTAATCCAGAGTAAGGGTTTCAGGAGGAAGTAGATTTGGTAAGAAAGGTGGTTGTTGCCATTTGGCCAATAGATGATTATTTTAAACATTTGAAAAGTTACTGAAGAGAGTGTAGCGGAGAGGCAGGGTTTGAAGGAGCCAGGAAGAGTGGCTTGAACAATGAGGAGAGCTCATTGAGCATGATGGAGAGCCCCAAGATCAAGACTTGTTTTATGTTTGCATTACTGGTAAGTAATATAAGTATGTTGTGAATACAAGCAATTGAGGGAATGAATTGAAATTACTTAGACATATCTGTGGAAAGGACACTGAAAATCAGGGTCACCTTATTGGAGCATAGTGTTGTTGTCACTTGAGTTGGGGAAGTGAAGTGGTTAATCTGTGCAGGAAAGGCTGCCTGTTGGTTAAGGTGTGAGTAGGCAGATTCAGCCTCCTCAACACACATCTTTCCAGGGGATTCTCTTAGGGCTGAGCAGTTTTAGACTGTGTGTGCACAAGTGGCAGCATGACTCAAGAGACAGTGAATCAGACTGATTTGAAACTATAAACCCAAACAAGCAAATAGCCCAAAGAATGAGGTGTAAAGGAGGCAGAGCATTTTAGCTGAAATATTTTAATGGAGGAACAGGAGAGCGAGACTTTTGTAACTCAGTTTGTTATCGGTGTTTGCTGATGCCATCCACAGAAGTCATCTTTGCTCCTTCTTTTTGATGCTGGTGACAAAAGCTGTGGAGGAAAGAGGCATTTGGTAATGTAGGCAGAGAAACGTTGATACAGTCAGAGAAAGCAGATGCAGAGAGAAGAAAATAAATAAGACTTTTCAGTGCCTTTAGTACAAAAGGCAAATTACAAAAGACTTAATATTTCATTTATTCCTTCATTTGACCAGTAAACCATTAAACATAGGCTGGGTGTGGTGGCTCATGCCTGGAAACCCAGCAGTTTGGGAGGCCCAGGCAGGAGGATCAGTTGAGCCCAGGAGTTCAAGACCAGCCTGGGCAACATAGTTAGGACCCCCATCTCTACAAAAAATTTATAAAAGTAGCCAGGTATGGTGGTGTGTGCTTGTAGTTCCAGCTACTCAGGAGGCTGAGGTGGGAGGGTTGTCTGAGCCCCAGAGTTTGAGGCTGCAGTGAGCCGTGATTGCGCCACTGCTCTCTAGCCTGGACAACAGAGCGAGACCCGGTCTCAAAAAACAAAACAAACAAAAAAACCCAAACTGTTAAACACACATTTATTTATGCTCTGCTTGTGCCAGACCCTGTACTACATATTCTTGAAGTATCGTTAATCGCAAGCTATTTCTTTTTGTTGTAAAAGGATGGAATAGATTTCAGAGGCATTTTGAATATGTAACTATGATTTGCTGTTTTATAACTTTTGTGTCAGTGATTCACAGGATCCATAATTGGAAAATCCATGTCACAGCAAAACTGTAGTGGCATCCTCTGAGGTCGTGGAACCCTTGAAAAACACCTTCTGTTGGTTGTGAATGGTGTTCATGGCCAGCAGTCCCAGTGTGGAATTCTCCTTGAGTAGCATGTTACTTTCCTGGGCATGTTGAAGTTAATAACCTAACTTCTTTGTTCTCAGTGTTTTCAGAGGGAATACTACGATGCCATTAAGGGAAGAAAGCTTAGAATTTCTGCTTGAGTTTGACTGGTTAGGGAACAGAAAAACAGAAATGTGTCAGGCGTGGTGGCTCACACCTGTAATACCAGCACTTTGGGAGGCTGAGGCGGGCGGATCACTTGAGGTCAGGAGTTTGAGACCAGCCTGGCCAACATGGTGAAACCCCATCTCTACTAAAAATACAAAAATTAGCTGGGTGTGGTGGCAGGCACCTATAATCCCAGCTACTCAAGAGACTGAGGCATGAGAATGACTTGAACCCAGGAAGCAGAGGTTGCAGTGAGCCGAGATTATGCCACTGCACTCCAGCCTGGGTGACAGAGCAAGACTCCATCTCAAAAAAATAAAAGAGAAAAAAGAAAAACAGAAATGTTATGAATACTGTTTGACCTAAGGGGAAAGCACAGTGATCTTTCTAGAAAGGAAACAGAATGTTGGCTTGCAATTCAAGGCAGCCAGTATGTGAACAGGAAGAATGTAACTCTTAAGAACAGACCTGTTGAAATTGAAGTAGGCACAGTCCATTTTGGGAATCCACTCAGAGCCCTTCTCTTTGGTCCACCTTTAGCCTGTTTCCAAGTGCTCCTTTTGCCATACCTGGCTCTTCCGGCTTGCTTCGCTGTGTGGTTCTGCAGGTTTTCTCTCTTTATCAGTACCAGAATCTGAGCTCTCACTCTCCTCTCACCACAGTTTTCTTACCCATGGTTCTGTTTTGAGGGGCCTTGCTTTTCCCTGGTAATCCAGTTGCAAAAGATGTGGCAGATGACTTCATTTTCTGTGTTAATGGGCAATAACTCCTTAATGTGTTCTTTTCCAAGCACAGTTGTTTTCATTTAGGGCACTCTTAGAGGCTCAGTCTTCTCTAAAATTCAGTCTTACGTCAGGCACGGTGACACAGCCTCACTGAGACCTCCCTGTAGTCTCAGCTACTGGGAGGCTGAGGTGGAAGGATTGCTTGAGCCCAGGAGTCTCAGACCAGCCTGGGCAACATAGTGAGACCTTGTCTCTACAAAAAATAAATTAGCTGGGCATGGTGGCTCATGCCTGTAATCTCTGACCCTAGGAGTTTGAGACCAGCCTGGGCAACATAGCAAGAACCTGTCTCCAAAAACCAAAATCAAGTCTTAAAACTCTAATGATGCCATGGCATATTGGTGTAAAAAGCATTTTTTCCCCCCGCGAAAGTCACTTAAATCATATGGTCCTGAGATTACTTAGAGCTTCCCTTTAAGGTCATTCCCTACCTTATATTACTGCTTCTATTCCTCACTCTGTCTCCAAATTTAGTAACAATTCTCTTCAGTGTTGATAATCCCACATAAGACTCCAAAATCTGGCTTTAGGAATTGCACTGTTCATTTTGATAGCAGCTTTACCCTCTGTACTGGATTTTGCTTAGGCTTGTGTTGAAACTATAAATCTGCTCTACTTTAAGAAGCCTATGTACAGGAATCCAGAGTCTCAACACATACAGTTAGGAGATTATTATTTGGATAACAGAGTGATTTTTTTGTTAGGGCTGCTTTAAATAATAGGCTTTCTAATTTTATCTAAAAGATGTGATTCAAAAAAGACAAACAAAACCTTTTGGACTAGGAAAATTAGTTCTGACTCTAGCACTCCCACTAATTCACTATGTCAGTTCTGCACAGCTGTAACAGAAGACCTGCGAGTGGGTAGTTTATAAAGAAAGAGGTTTCTTTCCCAATTTCTGGAGGCTGGGAAATGCAAGATCGAGGCACTTGCATGTTTGGTGTCTGATGATGACTACTCTGCTTCCTGGCTGGCTTCTTGAACCAAAGGCGGGAGGAAGGCTCTTGCTCAAAGCCTTCCTCCAGAAAAGCCAAAGGACAAGCAAGGGAGGGGAGAGAGGTACAGACTCCCTCTTTGATAAAGAATCTTCTCTGAGATAAGGCATTATCTGTTCATAAGAGTGGAGTCCACATGGCCTGATCACCCATTAAGGGTCCCACCTCTTAATCCAGTTACCATGGCAATTAAATTTCAACATCAGTTTGGGAGGGCGCAAGCATTCAAACCATAGCAGCCCTCTTAAACAAGACACTTCACACTTTTGGGCTTCACATTCCACTGTTTGAAACCTGGAACAATAAAATGTCATCTAGCTGCATGACTTCTGAGGTGTGTTCTGGTAAGTCTGTGTTTTCTGACTTTTAGGGAAAGCATCTAATGTTTTTGAATTTGCTTTTTCTTGACTACATTGGGAAATACAATGGATTCACTCTGGTGCAGTGGATCTCTACCTTAGCTGTACTTTAGAATCTCCTAGGTAGATTTTTTTTTTAAGTGTACAGTCTATGTATATGAGTGTGTGTGTGTACACACACAGCCAGAGTTGAGACACACTAGCCTAGAAATGTCCAAGAGCCAGCGAGTATATTAAGATCAGCCCTGATTATAATTTGTTAAGAGTTGAAAAAATGGAATGTTAGAAAAGATTTTTTACACATTTATATACAACGATCGCCCCTTACCTGTGGGGGATACATTCCAAGACCCCCAGTGGATGCCTGAGCCTTGGAGAGTACCAAATCTGGTATACATTATGTTTTTTCCTATACGTACATATCTACAATAAAGTTTAATTTACAAAGTAGGCACAGTAAGAGATTATCAGGTAGGTAATAATAAAATAGAACAATTATACCAATACACTATAATTAAAGTTAAGTGAATGTGATCTGTGTTTCACAGGATATCTTGTTCTGTACCGTGGATAGCTGAAACTGTGGAAAGCAAAGCAGTGGATAAGGGGAGAGTGCTGTAGATGGTTTCAGATACAGATCTTTGGTGGCCAGGAACCCACTAGAGTAAACCATATGAAGGGGCAGTCGTTGAAAAGAAATCATCACATTCATATTTACAAGATTCCAGGGAGCCTGAAGCTCCTGCCCTGTTCCTCTCTCTCTCTCCAGCTGCCTCTCTCTGGGGTTGGCTCCTCTCATCTCCTGTCCACGTGCCTGTCCCATTGCTCTTTCTACACTCAAGCCTTTTCCCTCATTCACACTCACTGCACATCACTGAGGCCCACCCCACCTAGCTTTGCTCTGACCTGGCTGCCTGCAGCTGGCCTCCTTCATGCGCTCAGTTCCCATCCTTGCTTTATCTGGTTGTACCCCCAGGTTAGTGAGGACTGGTGCTAAAGCATTGTAAGAAATGCAGCCACCTCCTTGGAGCCTGCAGGAGGGTGCAGTCCTGAGAGAAGGGGGCTGTGGCTGGGTGAGCATGTGGACACCCCAGGATGCTGTCACTTCTGTGCCTCCTGAGTCAGGCTCCTGCCCCTCCTCTAGTTGTGGATGGAGGGTTGCATGGAATTGTCACTGCTCTCCACTGAGCTCCCTGTGTGACACAGAGCTCAGTCCGACAAGAGATCGTCGACCTTGAAGAATAGACTACGATTAATTCCTTAAACCAGGTCAGTAGAGTGGTGACATCATTGCCTTTTTGAGACCACGTGTGTGTGGATGCCCATTGCAAGCCTGGAAGTGAAAGGCTGTAGAAAAATAGGTCTGTTCCCTTTTGTTGCCTCTGCTGTCTCCTGTCCTGCAGCTGACACACCATCCACCATGGGGCTATGGGACTGCTGATGAGAAGTGATCTGTGGTGCAGATGTAATTCTGAACAGCCTGTGGGGCAGCAGAGGTCAGGCCAGGCATCAGGTGAAGAAGGCAGGAGAAAAGAGGCAAGAGAGGGAAGATGGCCAAAACTTGATGGTGCCAGCGGACTTCTATGTGACTTGGGTTGGAGGTTCCTGGCGTGAAATGGTTTAATGATTTAATTCTTCATTTAGAGGGTTTACAACCGGAACTGATTCTGGGTCTTATGTCAGAGTCACATGGGCAAGGTTGTCTCAAGGGTAACCTGGGGAGATATGTTCCCTGCAGTTCTGAGCTCCTTATGATTTGTGTGTGTGTGTGTGTGTGTGTGTGTGTGGTTATGAGCATAGATTTTAGAGTTCAACAGACCTGATTTTAGGTCCTGCCTGTGATTAGCGGCTTGACCTCAGGCAAGTTTTCTACCATTTGGAGCCTCAGTTAAAATGATGATGATGGTTACAATAGCTGCAACCACCTTGTCAGGTGCTTAACACAGTGCTTTCCACATAGTAAGAGGATGGTGTCGTTTAGGATTATTGACAAAATTGTTAGAGCTATAATAACCAAATGCCAGATCATGCTGAAAACTAGGTGCTTAGATCAGAAGGAGTGTTAAAGAAATTGCTTCTTGTCCCACTTTGTGTAGATACAAATACCCAGGTCAAGCCTAGCTTGGTGGGTGTGGAAGTGGAGGAACAGTAAAGGTGTTTTAGTTTTATTTGTAGCTAAGGGGAAAGTCTCTTTGGAATTGTGGCCTCAAGAGCTTTGTAGAGTAGTATGCATTAGTATTTTAAATCTGATAGCATTTCATCTACCTAGGTGTTTATATCCCCTAGGGAGATCTTTAAAGGCGAGGAAACCCTACCTGTAATCCAACACCTACAATTACTTTGCAAACCATTTCTGGTTTGCTCCCTCCACTTTGCAGTTCCCGGGCTTAGCTTTTTGGAGCTGGGCAGGAATCAGAGACTTCTCTAAGCAGAGTTAGGGATGGCAAGGACCAGAAGGCAAAAGCTTGTATTGTGTGCACCATTCAAGATGTTCTGGTTGCTCTTTACTTATGGGACGATCCTTAATAGATAGAGTTAACCTTCCCTTTTCCTAGTTGGCCAGGGGACCTGAACAGCAAGCTTCCTTTTAAAATATGAATGCTCCCATAATGCCTTGCACCTCAGATTCATGTGGCGTTTTCATAGCTCTGTGTAATGGAGCTCATTGATAACTCCCACATTATTGATTCACTTAAGAGTGTTAAAGGACCATGGCTCCATGGTGAAATTGGAAACCTCTGTTTTCCAGGAAGTCTAGGTCATTCAGATTCAGTGCTCAGACGAATAGTTAACCATTGTACGTCAATTACTTGCCGAATGGCGGAGAGGAGCCTAACCTCAAGCTTACTTGTTAACAGAGCACTGTTTAAATTTCCAAAGGAAAAATGAGCAAAAAGAACCACCAGTACTGATGATTAGTTTGCTCCTTCACTTTACATTTTTTAATGGTTACAGTGAAATCTGGGCAGTTACTTTGAGGGAAAAATGTAAAGGAGCTTGTGTTCAGAATATATCCACAAAAAGTGAGTTTCCAGATGTTAAATATAAATCTACTAGCTAAAATCTCCGTGATTATGATTGATAATCAGATGAGAATTCTTACCTAATCTCAGACTGTTTTTAGAGATTGTCATGGACATAACTAAACCCTGTGCAGGGATGATTATATGGCCTGCAAAGGTCTATGATACCAGAACATGATTTTTGTGTGCTGATCTCACTTAAATAATTTGATTTATCCCTATTGTCAGACATAACTCAAGGGTATTTCAGTTTCTCTAGTTTTGATTGTTGTCGTGATGTTTAACTATCACCGTTGTCCTTATAATGTGTAAACTTTATACTATTTTAATTTTAATATAACTATTAGGAAAGGACGATTTGCATGCGAATCACTTTGAAGCTTGTTTTATAGTGTACAACTAGACTGGATAAAATAAGTACGTTAAAAAATGAACATGCCATTGTAGAGGCCAAGGGAAAACTTCTTTGTGTGCTGAGGGTTTGCTGAAAAACCACTTGATAAAAAGCAGATTAATAGGAGAAATGGCATATAAATCTGTGTGCACAGGGGAAAAATTACAGAATACCCAATATCCTGAGGGAGTGCATATTCTTATATGCCCTACTTCTTAGGGGAAAGGGAAGTGGGAAAGTGTGGATGATTTTAGAGGGATGGTAAATGATTTTTAGGGGAATTTAATGGACTTGAAGAACATACAGTGGCCTGAGACAAAGTCTGTTGGATCCGCAGGGCAGACAGCGGTTTGTGACAAAAGTCTGTCTAGGTGTGTTGACAGACTGCAGTCTTTCTTCCTGCAGTAGTGCGGTAGGAGTTCAGTTAATAAAAACTTACAGAAGGCACCAGAAGTCATTTTCTTCTTTGGTGGATCTAGATCAGGGGTGTCCAATCTTCTGGCTTCCCTGAACCACATTGGAAGAAGAATTGTCTTGGGCCACACATGAAATATACTAATACTCGCGATAGCTGATGAGCCCCCCCACAAAAAAGCGCAAAAAAATCTCACAATGTTTTAAGAAAGTTTACGAATTTGTGTTGGGCCGCATCATCCAGAGCCATCCTGGGCCGAGGGTTGGACAAGCATAATCTAGACTTAAGGCCCATAAGGGAACTTTAGAGAACAACTTCATGCTGTGGTTTGGGAGAGTCAGAGTTTTGGTGGGGAGGGGCAGAGAGGTTTCCTGAGGCTTCTGCAGCTCAGCCTGTCAAAGTACTGTATTTGGGGATATCCATTTTTGAGCCCCAACCTCATCATATATTTAATTGGAATAAACTAGTTTTGTCTACTAAAAATTCCAAGAAAACCGTAAAAAGCCTAAGAAGGTATTAAACTAAAAATATACATGGCTTCCAATTCCTGTTTCCATCCCTGAAGCTCAGTGGGAGCTTGCAGTGCAAGGGTTCCAGCTGCCTCTGGCTGCGCCCACGGGACAATCCTTCCACGCCTGGGCCCCGGGCACTGTCAGCACAGCTCTTCATGCTTCTCTCTCTCTCTTCCTTTTATCCAGGCTACAAGTCACAGAGTCCTCTGTGGTCCCTTTCTCTTCTTCATCTGAATATCTGGTCAGCCACACGTTTCTGTTATTATTTCCTCTGTTTTCCTTATCCTCCTTTCTTTATTCTAGGCTCTTGATAGCTTGTCCTGGAATTACTACACTAGCCCATTCTCCGCACCTCACATTCTTCTCTATTTTTTTGTTTTGTTTTGTTGTTTTTTTCAGACAGAGTCTTGCTCTGTCGCCCAGGCTGGAGAGCAATGGCGTGATCTCAGTTCACTGCAGCCTCTGCCTCCTGGGTTCTAGTGATTCTCATGCCTCAGCCTCCCGAGTAGCTGGGATCACAGGCATGTGCCACCACGCCCAGCTAATTTTTGTATTTTTAGTAGAGACAGCATTTCGCCATGTTGACCAGACTGGTCTTGAAATCCTAAGCTCAAGCAGTCCTCTCGCCTCAACCTCCCAAAGTGCTGGGATTACAGGTGTGAATTGTCCATATGTTTTATGAGTTAAGCCTGAATTCTCCAGTATAGGGGGCAGGCTTAACTCTGCGTGGTCAGCTTCACTCACTCCTTCCTCTCAGGCACCTGGACCAGTGCAGCCTGGTGGGTAATGGGTGCTCATTGGATATTTGTTGAGTAAATAGATAAGTAAGTTGGTAATAACAGAGTTCACAAACTTTAGTGTACGAATTACTGGGAGGCCTTGTTAAAATAGATGCCAGGCCCCATCCTCAAAGACTCTGAGAGAACAGTTGTGGAGCAGGCCCAGATACAATCATTTTTAAACTGCAGGCCTGCTAGGGAGGGTGGGTTGTCTGTATTTTAGGAACCTGGGGACATGAAGTTCCTGAGGGAGGCACTTGGAGACCCCACGTAGTGACCATGCTTGTAAAACACTACCTGCTCCTTGGAAGTTTCTGCGAATCTCCTTTGCTGGAGCAGGAATAGTCATTGGGCAACTTGCAGTTTGTATTATACCAGAGGTTTCAAAAATTTTTTAGCAGTAAATGTATACTTTTATAAATATATGTATATATTATAAATATAAATATATAGATTTTTTAAAAACGCTATTGGAGCCCAGCGTGGTGGCTCACGCCTGTAATCCCAGCACTTTGGGAGGCTGAGGCAGACAGACCACTTGAGGTCAGGAGTTTGAGACCAGCCTGGCCAACATGGTAAAACCCCATCTCTACCCAAAATACTAAGATTAGCCAGGTGTGGTAGCGCACACCTGTAGTCCCAGCTACTTGGGAGGCTGAGGCACGAAAATCGCTTGAACCCAGGGGGCGGATGTTGCAGTGAGCTGGGATTACGCCACTGCACTTCAGCCTGGGCGACAAAGCGAGACTCTGTCTCAAAAAAAAAAAAAAAAAAGATAAAATAAAAAAGCTATTGGTAGCTGTTGGCCTCCAGGATATAGTTGCATACTCCTCGGAGACTCGCACATCTAGATCACCATTTTCTTTACCCCTGGATCTCCTGCTTTCATTCCGTGTAGTGTGGATATCCTGGGCTGCTGAGAGCCTGTTTAGCAGCCCTACCTCACACTTCCCGGCCTCTCCCTCATTGTTCTCCTCCTCCACCCTGCACAGCTCTGCAGCAACCTACACCTGTGGCCACATCTTGTACCTTGTGATCACCTGGAATGCTCTGCTTCCAGGATTTTGAATTCTGAAATACTCCTTTCTGACGTACCTCATATCCTGTTGGATTTGCGTGTTTAACAAATGTATTAAGTGTCCACTGTGGGCCAGGCTTTCTTCCAGAACAAAACAAACAAAACCCCTGCTCTTGTGAAGCTTTGTTTCACAAGTGCCCGTGAAAAACAGTAATCATAATGATTATGTGAATGATAGTTTATTATTCAAATATGATAAGTGCTAGAGGAAAACACAGAACAGGGCAAGGGGATTGGATTGGGGCAAGAGACTGGATGGGTTGGTTGCAACTTTTAAAGGGTGATTAGGATATGCTTCATTCAGAAAATGACACGTAGCCCAAAGCAGTGAGGGATTAGCTAATGTGCAGAAATGGGCTGAGGGACCAGGGTCCTAAGATGGGGCATGGTTGGCAGATGTAGAGATCATCGAGGAAGCCAGGGGGGGCTACAGCAGGGCAAGTAAGGGGTGCAGGACTAAGAGGAGTAGTAGGAGATGAGGGCTGAGAGTAATTGGGGAGGGGCGAGGGCATTGGTCAAATAGGGCCTTGCAGACCATTGCAGGGACTTTGGCTTTGACAGCAGGAAATGGGAGCCATTGGAGGGTTTTGGGTGGAGATGTGACATGATTTGACTTAGGTTTCAGAAGGATCATTCTGTGTTAATGACAAATTGGAGGAGCTGATATGTCAAGGGAGGAAGGCAAGAGACCAATTAGGATTCAGATGCAGTAGTTTAGATGAGAGATGCTGGTGGCTTGGACCAGAGTGTTAGCAACAGTGGTGGTGAGATTTTGGATGTATTTTAAAGGCAGAACCAACAACAGTATTTGCTGATGCAGAGTGGGGAAGGGGAGTGTCAAGGATTTTGGCTTGAGAAACAGGAAAACTAGAAACTGAGACTGATTTTTTTTTTCTTTCAGTTTTATTAACTTTTTTCTTTTTGTGGAGATGGAGTCTCACTGTGTTGTCAAGGCTGGAACTCCTGGACTCAAGCAGTCTTCCTGCCTCTACCTCTGCCTCCCAAAGTGCTGGGATTACAGGCATGAGCTACCGCGCCTGGCGGAATTGCTGTTGATTGAGATGGGGAGGGCTGTCAGTGGCTCAGAATTGTGGTGCAGGGCATAGATCAGGAGTATTCGTTGAGCTGGAGGTGCTCATCAGACCTTTAAATGGAGATGTAGAGTAAGCAATAGAATATAAGTCTGGAGTTCAGGAGTGAGGTCTGGGCTAGAAATAAATTTGGGAATTCTCCCTTCAGAGAAGGAAAGGCAGTTAAGCCAAAAACAAACCTGAAAGAATTGGCAGTTTTTCCTGGGGTAGACCTACCTCTGCTTCTGTGCCAAAATCAACCTGTAGGCGCTCTGCTCATCTGGCTTCTTAGCATCTTTGATCAGTGGTGGCCTTTAAAAGAACCCAGTGTTGAGGCTCAGATGCTCTCATGAATCACTGAATGACAGGTGTCTCTCTGTAGGAGAGAGCATTCTGATATCAGATTGTGACATCAGGTTGTGGGTTGTGGCTCTTTGGTCACTATCTGTGGCTGGAGGGTGATTGCTGATTTCCCCCGAGATTTCTTTCCAGCACCCAGAAGAGCAGCAGGACAGCTCCATGCTTTCTGTAGCAGCCCCAAGCAGCCGGCGGGTGATTTCCCATAGGAGGTTCTATGCACTGCAGTTTTGCCAGAGGTCTTGTCATTACTGCATGCTTCCTGGCTTCCACTAGATTATTTCCAAAAAAAAAAAAAACCCTCCTACTGACTCCGTGTGGACTAGTGTTTCTTGATTTGTAAAATGTGAGAGAACCATAATTACTTTGGCAGGATTAAGTGTGGTGAAGATTACAGTTTTAATTTGCATAATGCCTGCTGCCTGTCTGTTTCCCTGTATTTCCTCTCTGAACTGAAAATGGGACCAGTTTCTTGGGGACTTTTACAGGCATTGGATCTTCTGAAACCTGTTCTTGTATTATTTCTGAGTTATCCTCTTATTTACATTTGCTAAAGAACTGCAAAGCTAACACACCAAACAATTGGAGTCTGTATTTCTCAGGACTTGTCCCTTCATTTGCAACTCTTTTCTGAAAAGTTCTAGGTAGAATGAAAGACTGTTGCCTGTATATTTATGAAGGAAGAAAAATGCCATAGCCTTTCTTTGCTCTTTACCTGCTTTGTTGCAGTCGTCAGATGCTGGTATCCATTAGCCCTCCTGCACCATTCATGTCTCTCCCTTGCCAGCAAGACAGACTTCCCATTCTCTGTCCCCATAGTTCTAAGATTATGCCTTTGTTCTAGCCCTTATCCCCTGGTCCTTTGCTTACTGATGACTGTACCTGACTCCTCTGTTGGAATGTGATCTCCTTGAGGACAGAGGTAGTGTCTAACTCTTCAGACAGCCCAGTACAATAGTTCTTCCGTCGAAGGACTGGGTAGAATCACTGTAAGACGTAGGATTTGTATTGAGAGCTCTTTCTTTTCAGGTTCAGGATGTGGGGCCTTCATCTCCTTTGATTCTTGGAATGGAGGCATCAGTCAGGTGGCTGGTGCAGCCCCAGCTTCCTGCTGAGGTTTCTCTCTAGGCGTGGGTGTGAATGTGTAGCCCAGCCAAGGAGGGGTAGAAGGAGCCATCTGGGCCCAGGAAATAGCCTGCCATCGATCCTTCAATTGCCTGGACTTCTATATAGAAGACAAAGCTTATTTTCATAAGAGCAGCTTTACCTGTCTATGGGTGAGGTCCAGGAAGAGTAATAGAAGTGCTCAGAGGAGAAAGGGAATGTTTGCTCTTCTTGTCGTGTGTTGGGGAGGAATGTGTCCATCTGTCAGTGTAGTACAGCCCTCCATATGTGGATTGACAGCTATCTCATTCTAATATGTTTTCATAATACTTGGGAAAAGTGACTGTGGTTGTTATGATTGAAGGATATGCCTATACTTGAAGTGTCACTTTTTAATGAAAATAATGCAGAATTCAAACAATTTTTTTCTAAATCTATAGTTTTATTGACTGCCTATCTATCGGCTTCATCTCCTCGGATCCATGAGACCTGTGCATTTGCTGTCTTTTTGTTACTTTGCCATGTTGTTTATTGAAAACAAAACAAAACTTCATAATGGAAAAATCTCAAATCGTATACAATGTATGGAAAATATTAACATAAATTCCATGGCGGTCTCATCACCTGCAGCAACTATTAACCTTCCACCATTCTTACAACATCTACAGTTCTACTCACCACCCGCAGTCTATTATTACTACTTTGTAAGTCTTTTTTTTTTTAAGGAAAAATGCGCATGCATTGAAATGCACAAATCGGCCGGGCGCGGTGGCTCAAGCCTGTAATCCCAGCACTTTGGGAGGCCGAGACGGGCGGATCACGAGGTCAGGAGATCGAGACCATCCTGGCTAACACGGTGAAACCCCGTCTCCACTAAAAAATACAAAAAACTAGCTGGGCGAGGTGGCGGGCGTCTGTAGTCCCAGCTACTCGGGAGGCCGAGGCAGGAGAATGGCGTAAACCCGGGAGGCGGAGCTTGCAGTGAGCTGAGATCTGGCCACTGCACTCCAGCCCGGGCGACAGAGCGAGACTCCGTCTCAAAAAAAAAAAAAAAAAAAAAAAAAAAAAAAGAAATGCACAAATCATAGCTCTCTAACTTCCCAGCAGTGTCTTCTTGCCACCTACAGCAGCTCTCAGGCACAGTGATGAGCCAGCTGCAGAGCCAGGCTCTCCTTGGTGTGCCGTGGTAACAGTGTCCTGCCGTTTTTTGGGATATGGATTGCACTATGAGAGTAGAGTTAAGGAAGGTTGTGGACAAATTTAATACTAAATAGTTACCAAAGTAAAGCCGCTGAGGTCTTGGTCTTTTTTTTTTTTTTTTCCCAAAATCAGTCTTAGAAAGGAAAATGGAAAGAAAGATAGGGAACTCCAGGAGTGTGTCCCATTTATCCAGAATTAGTGGTATGCTGTAAACAGAGCACTGGTCTGGAGCTGGGAGAACAATGGCTTTCATTAACATTGAGGTACAGGCTGGGTGCACTGGCTCATGCCTGTAATCCTAGCACTTTGGGAGGCCAAGGTGGGTGGATCATGAGGTCAGGAGTTTGAGACCAGCCTGGCCAACATAGTGAAACTCCGTCTCTGCTAAAAATACAAAAAATTAGCCGAGCATGGTGGCAGGTGCCTGTAATCCCAGCTACTCAGGAGGCTGAGGCAGGAGACTGGCCTGAACCCGGGAGTGGAGGTTGCAGTGAGCAGAGATCGCGCCATTGTACTCCAGCCTGAGTGACAGAGCAAGACTCCCTCTCAAAAAAACAAAACAAAACAAAACAAAAAAACATTGAGGTACACAGCTGTGTGGCCTGGATAGTTTTATAGTATCTTTGGGTCTCATTGTCTCCATACACACACACACATATATTTATTTATTTATTATTTTTCTTTTTTGAGACATGGTCTTGCTCTGTCACCCAGGCTGGAGTGCAGTGGCACAGTCATGGCTCATCACACCTCTGACCTCCTGGGCTCAGGTGATCCTCCCACCTCAGCCTCCTGAGTAGCTGGGACTACACATGTGGGCACCACACCTGGCTAATTTTTGTATTTTTTGTAGAGAAGAGATTTTTGCCATTTTGTCCAGACTGGTCTTTAACTTCTGGGCTCAAGCAGTCTGCTCACCTGGGCCTCCCAAAGTGGTAGGATTACAGGCATGAGTTATCATGCCCAGCCTGTCTCTATTTATAAAGTAGGCAGTTTGCATTAGATTGTAGTTCTAGTGTAACCAGCACTCCTTGAACGTCTGTTTTATGCTAAGCACATTTCACATATTACGTAATTTTAATCATCACCTATCTGTGAGGTACGAACTGTTGTCTCCATTTCACAGATGCAGAAACTTAGGACCTGGATAGATGATATGTGGCAGGTCATACCACGTTAAAAGGTGAGCCAGGATTTGAACCCAGGCAGCCTGACCCTGGAGCCCATGCTCTAAAATTAGAAAATATTCACTACATGCATAGTCTTCCAAGGTGGCAGGGGTGGACATCTAGAAAATGCTCAAGACCTACATTAGGGGTACAGAAAGACAGCACCAAAACTTATATTTTGTCTTAATATTTATTATTTTTCATTGTTTTTTATGTGTTTTCAATTTCTGTAGATTTTGTAGTGTTTTAAAACACACACACGCAGACACACACAAATCGGGAGCACATGCTCTCATTTTTATGAAAAAGGATGCATGACTAAACGTTTAGACACCAGTGTTCTCAGTTCATAGTGTTAATATATTTTTGGATTTCTTTTCTCAAAAATACAGTATCTGAGCATGACAATAAATTAAAATGCTTTGAAATTGCAGTCTTTCAACAAATCGAGCGCTTGATACGTGTCAGGTATTGGGCTTAAGTGCTAGGTATAATATTCTGCAGTAAAAAAAAAAAAAAAAATACACAGTTTGTATTTTAAAAGATTACTTTATATACCCCTAGAGAGGTTTTCCCCTCATGGAATTCTGTATTGTCTGTTTGCTGATAACATAAAATTTCTCCTGAGTCTTTGGAAATCAATTGAAAGGAAGGAAAGAATTGCAATGGCCATTCAGATTCCTCTCACCATTTGGATTGGGTGGTTCTGACTGCTTTACCATTTTTTATTGTTGATTCTGTTCAGAGGAAGATGGCTGAGGATTAGTAAACAGAAACCTGGATAACTGTAGGTGGGCCTGGGTTAAGAACAAGGACAGTAGAGCCAGACCACCTGGGTTTGAATCCTGCCTGCACTGTTTAATCTCTGTGCCTCAGTTTCCTCTTCTGTAAAGCGGGGAAATGATAATTGTGAATATAGTAGGATTGTTATTTATAGTAAATGGGTAAGTGTTTGCAAAGGGCTTACATGTAAGTTGGATAGAATACATTTTTAAAAAACTGAAAGGAATGGGGGAAAGATATAAATGAATTTATAGTAGTAGACAGCTTTCAAAGACTTGAAAAATAGCATCCCACCTATTTCTAAATGGGTTTGTGATCTTCAAAGCACTTTCGCATACACTCTCTTGGTTCCTAAGAATGGTTCTGTGCTGCCCACATGGCTGTTAACTAGTGAGTGCAAGGTTTCGATGTATTTCTTTTGACTTCTACATGTTTTCAGTGTGCAGTTGTCTGGATTAACTTGTTGCCATTAGTAGTCGTTTTTGTCATTTGCTTTGTAATGCTTATGTCAGTCTAAATAAAGCCATGTGTCCAAACAGTCTAGCAACAGTCTTTCCCTATTTGTCCTTAACAAAAATTTAGAGCAATTCAATTTTATTTCTTATAGTCTGCTTATGGACATTACTGTAATTGTTTTCTTGAGCCATGATAAACTGTATTAAATTATCTGGAGCAACATTTTATTCCTGATTATTTAAACAAGGACCAGTTTTTCCTACTGACTTGCATCTTGTTAGACAGGGAGTCAGAATCTTTAAAAGTCAGTCTGATGTATTTATGGAGTCTCTGCAACGTGCCTAACTCTAAGAACTAGAGAAGGGGGTTCTTATCTTCCAAGAGCTTGGCTTATCATTGCAGGTGGTTTCCTGGAGATGTGCATACTCCAGGGATAAAGGATGTTGATTATAACTAGCTGCTCAGGAGCCTGGTCCTTGGCAGTTCTCAGTAAAGGCTCTTTGACCTAATCCCAGACTAAGCTCTGACATGCTTCTGTCTCCAGACCACAGGGACAGCCACTGAAGACAAGCCCTGTCATCTTGTTGGAAACGTCTCTGCTTCATGTGTTCTTGGTAGTCTGTAGGTCCCCCACAATTTCTACAAAGTAAGAAGGTCCCTTTAACCCTAAAATGAGAGGGCCCTGGCAATAGAAGAACTACAGTTGTGTCCAGAGCCTCTGTAGGTTTCTTGGTAGGTTGGATCTCTAGTGTAAGATGCCATTAATAAAGGAAATCATCTTAAATCCCTCCCCTCTCTTTTCACTCCATTGAAGTTTAGTCTTCTTGAATTATAGCCAGTTAGATGAAGGGGCGTGGTCTCTGCTTACTTATGTTGTGTCCTGTAAAAACCATTATATTTATGAGTGGATTATAAGGTTTTAGCCCCTCTGTTGCTGGGGAAACCATTATAGTATACAGTCAGATGGTCCTCGGAAGGGACAGGAGAGTTGAGGTAATCCAGTGGATCCCTCATGCCAGTGCATGGTGCAGGAAGACATTTTTACTTATCCACAGCAAAATAGGAAAAACGAAAACAGTGGTAGATCCTTGAAGCCAAATCTATTTAGCAGGTCCAGTATTGTGAGATTTTTGCCTCTCCTGCTTTTTGTTCTTCAAGTAGTCTTTAAAAGTATTTTATTTGTAAATCATTTGTCTGTTTTTACTGGAGCGGGGACGAGAGGGGCAGTTTGCAAGTATATGAAATCTAGAAGTATAGGAGCTACTCATTTAGTCTAACTCATACTTGATTCAAGACTTTTTAAGTTCTTTTTTAAAAAAATGCTAATGTCAAGTGCAAAATTTGATTGTAATCTTAGGTTCTTGATATAATTTCATAGCCTGTTAGCAATTTATGTTTGTTTAGCTTTTGTGTTTATTTGAATAATGTAATAAATAGAACTCATTTCTAGGGAAATAATAATTTACCTCTAACCATATGGTCCCTGTCTTGCTTTCTCCTTTCTCCTGCAAATCCCTCCAATTCCCAGGTGGCTAGACACCTGAACCCTGAATTTGTCTTTGTCAGTAATTTTTTAATATTATTAATCATTATTTAGTCTCAATAAATGTTGTTTGAATGCATTAACTGAATGAATCAACTGAATTGAATATTAACATTTGAATATTAACATTTGTTAATGTTTGAATATTAACAATTGAATCCTTCTAGGAAGAACAGTGTTTTCTCCTAAGTTCTGGTCTGTCTTTTAATTTTCTCTACAGTCCTAATTCTCTGTTGTCACTCCACTTTACATCCCATCAGATATTTGGAAACTGCTGGTTAGTAAGCTCCATGACGGCAGAGGTGGCATCTTGTTCATATTTGAATTCCCTACAGAACCTAACATGAAGTGGAGCCTCAATACATCCTGGGTGAAGTAGATTAAATTATTCTCTTACCTAATCATTTCTTTTGCAGCCTGAATATTCCCAGTTCTCTTGACCATTCTTTGTGTAAGGTGTTTCCAAATTCTTCACCATCCCTGTCCTTCTCTCTGAACACATCCCTGTTGAGCAGAATTTCTGAGACAGGCTTATAGTTCAGGTATGGTCTGACGAGGGGCAGTGCAGTGGATCTGTTCTCCCATGACCTCATCTCGCCAGTTAATAAGACTTAAAAATGAGCAAACAGCCTACTATTATCTGAAAAGCATTTCTGAAAATGTTGCTTTGAGCAGGATGATAGACTTGTTATAGGGAAGATTCCATTCATTGAAAGCTTACTTAAAAATATTTCCCTAGTTATGTTTTTATTTTTATTAATAGTTTTTTAAATGACATTTATTTCTAGTTTTTCACACATGTGCTTTACATGTTCTTGTTTTCCTTTACAATTGAACATGCACTCTATCAGCCAGAGGCTAGTGAGCATTTGATGGGGGCCAAAAAAATAAAAAATCAGTGTTCTGGCATAGCTGATACTTTTCATCTTTGCCTCATCCATATTAAGTTTGAGTCTTGTGCTTATTATTAATTTGAGCACTTTAATTTTTTCTATTTTCCACTCATAAAATTATAGCAAAATGTTTTGTTTTTTTTGTTTTTTTTTTTGTTTTTTTTTTTGAGACAGACTTTAAATTTGTTGTGCAGGCTGGAGTGCAGTGGCGTGATTCTCAGCTCACTGCAACCTCTGCTTCCCAGGTTTAAGCGATTCTCATGCCTCAGCCACCTGAGTAGCTGGGTTTACAGGTGCACACCACCACGCCTGGCTAATTTTTGTATTTTTAGTAATTTCATCCTGTTAGCCAGGCTGGTCTTGAACTCCTGACCTCAAGTGATCCACCTGCCTCGGCCTCCCAAAGTGCTGGGATTATAGGCGTGAGCCATTGTGCCCAGCTGCAAAATGCATTTTAACAGTGGTTTTAAAATCTTTATTTGGCAATCTTTATTTTTAAAAATTGGAACCATTTTTCTTCAAAAGTTGAATTAGGATTGAACCAGAGTAGGAAGCCCAACCTTCTCCCCAGAATAGGTTCCTGAGGAGCTTAAGATGCTCTGAAACAAAATTTGAAAATGGTTACAATAAAATATTCACATGATTTCACAAGTACTGCTGAGTAAGGATGCTGCTGCTCGCCTAACTGAACTACTAGCTGGTAGGCCCATCATTGTGGAATACAGAGGTCTGTCTGGGGAGTCTCTCTGAACCTGTTCCAGTTCAGGCAGACTGCCTGATTATTGAAAAATAAATAAATAAATAATTAAATAAAAACAAAACAAAACAGAAGCCCACTTGAGTTGTCAGGAAGGTAGTTTAGATTAGGACCATAGGATTGTTTGAGATTTGAACATTGCCTGTGTAAGCTTTTCTAACAGTCCCATGCTTTTGGTCAATTATAAGCGCCTCCCTCAGAAATGTTTCCCCCTGTAAACTATTGCCAGATCAGGCCTCTAACTTGTAGTTTATCTTTTTTTTTAAGCTGGCGTTGAAGATTTTAAAATATTTATCTATATTAAATGTCTTCTTGTAATTTTATTTTATTTTTAAATTTTATTTATTTATTTATTTTTGAGATAGAGTCTCACTCTGTTGCCCAGGCTGGAGCACAGTAGCACAATCTCGGCTCACTGCAACCTTTGCTTCCCGAGTTCAAGTGATTCTCCTGCCTCAGCCTCCGGAGTAGCTGGGATTACAAGCATGTGCCACCATGCCTGGCTAATTTTTATATTTTTTAGTAGAGACGAGGTTTCACCATATTGGCCAGGTTAGTCTTGAATTCCTGACCTCAAGTGATCCTCCCACCTCAGCCTCCCAAAGTACTGGGATTACAGGCGTGAGCCACTGTGTCCAGCCACTTCTTGTAATTCTAAACCCCACGCTTTGCCCATCAATATCTCCTTGCCACTGACCTTATTAATATTCAGTCTTGGTTTTTAGATCAGATTCTTAAATGTAATTACTGCAAATTAGCATCTGGTGACTTGGAGGCCTGCAGCATCATTCCAACAGAGTGGCGTCATTTTGCTACAGCTGAAGAGACAGGTTGATTTGTGAAGGGCAGAGTAAGGTAGAGGAGAGATATAATAACTTTGTGTAACTTTGTCAGTCAGTCAGAATAATGCCTGCATTTCATGTCCTCATACAGTGATGACAGCAACATACAAGGTAGTAACTCCCTCTTCTATTTTTTTTAAAGGAGGAATGCCTTTAGGGTATTAATGGAGAATATGCCATCATAAGTACAGTAAGATGTGTTATTATGTACTAAGATATACCAGCCTTCCAGTGAGAAGACTTTGTAATAAATGACATGAGTAGCATTTTAATGATAACATTCAATGTTTCTACTTAAATAATATATGCAGACAATGTAAGAAGTCAAACTGAAAAGATTATGATGAAAAGCAAGAGCCACCCCTCCTTCCTCTTGACTCCTAATACCCAGGAACAACTTTAGACAGTTATTTGTTGACTTTCTGCTAAGAAGTGAGAATTTTTCTTAGTTAACCAATCTTGCTGACTTCCTTTTACTATTTCCAATGTTTCATAGTTATTTTTGGTTTTTCATTGAGAGTGTTTATGATTTTTAGGTAATGTACATAAGCTTTATTTCTTCTTCTGTTCCCTTGCATGAGCACCTGAATTCTCCTCCCTTTCCTTACCCCCAGTTCCTGCTTGCTATCAGCCTAACTTTTACTACTACAGAATTAAGGTTGCAAACATCTCCATTCTTCCTGGTAGTCACAAGTGACTTTCCATTGATTTCTATCATTTGAATTTATAAGTTTAAAAAATCAGCAAATATCATTACTATTAGGACATGTGTTATGCTAGAGTAACATTCTCATCTCTACACATGGTTTCAGGGCTTCCAGCCCACTCAAAGAGCATGTTTTGTAGATCTTTCTTATTTAGGGCAAATGTGTACTCCAATCATGGCTTAAAAACTGCTATATATTTAATTTCATCTTTGTTTTTTTTTTTTTTTTTTTTTGTTTTTTTTTTTG
>NW_012114844.1:1933928-1986004 GCF_000951035.1 Colobus angolensis palliatus | reverse complement strand
AGTCTTGTTCTGTCGCTCAAGATGGACTGCAGTAGTGTGATCTCAGCTCCCTACAGTCTCCGCCTCCCAGGCTCCAGCAATCCTCCCACCTCAGCCTTCTAAGTAGCTGGGACTACAAGTGCACACCACCACGCCCAACCAATTATTTTGTGTTTTTTGTAGAGATGAGGTTTTGCCATGTTGGCCCAGCTAGTCTTGAACTCCTGGGCTCAAGAAGTCCTCCCACCTTAGCCTCCCAAAGTGCTGAGATTACAGGCATGAGCTACCGCAACCAGGCTCCTTTTCTTTTTCTTGTTTAGAAAAGGATCATGGGCTTTCATCGTCTGCTCAGATGTTTCCATCTTCTTTGTTACACCATCTTTTGCATCACGCTCTCCCTTGCCTTCTGGAACCTTTCATTTTCTCCCATTTTAATTTTCTGCTTCCCTGCCCAGGACTCAGGGATCACCTGAGGATTTTCCCCTTTCTTGGTGGGCCCCCTGTTTTCCAGATTCTACTTGTTCTTTCTTGCTTCTCCTTCTAGTTTTGCTAGAGGAAGTTCATAATATCTTCAAAGGATGGGAATGTAGGAGGTAAACTTTCTAGAAACCACTTGATGGATCCATATCTGAAGGTCAGTTGACCTAAGAACGCAGAAGGCATTGTCCTGTAGGCATCTTGAATGCAGAGCCTGGCGCTGGACTGGTTCTGGTTTCTTGAAGCTGGCCTGTTTTTTCTTCTAGGGAAGCTTTTAGGGTTTTATATATATATATATGTATATATTCTTTGTGTTCTGAAGTTTTACAAAAATATTCCAAGGGAGGGTCTTTTAAAAATGATTATTAATGGCCGGGCGCCGTGGCTCATGCCTGTAATCCCAGCACTTTGGGAGGCCGAGGCAGGTGGATCACCTGAGGTCAGGAGTTCGTGACCAACCTGGCCAACATGGTGAAACTCCGTCTTTACTAAAAATACAAAAATTAGCCAGGCATGGTGACAGGTGCCTGTAATCCCAGCTACTTGGGAGGCTGAGGCAGGAGAATCACTTGAACCTGGGAGGTGGAAGTTGCAGTGAGCCGAGATCACGCCACTGCACTCCAGCCTGGTGACAGAGTGAGACGCTGTCTCAAAAAAAAAAAAAAAAAAAAGATTATTAATTTATGTTGAACACTTAGTGGGGGCCCTTACCCACCGAAGACTTGTATCCTTTGATCTCAGAGATTTTCTTTATTATTTCTTTCAAAATTCCTTTTCTTCCATTTTCATAGGCCTGTTTTATTACGACTTCTATTACACTGACCTCTGGATTTTCCTTGTCTCCCATATTCTCCATCTTTTTGTCTACTTTGTTTGATATTCTGAGAAGCCTCTTCAACTTTATTTCTGGGACTCTGAGTTAGATTTTGTGTTTACCCATCATTTTTTGTCTTTTTTTTTTTTTTTTTAACTCTTTGACTTCCCTTTTTCATAGCATCCTGCTCTTGTTTTAAGGATATATTTTCATAAATCCAAAAGTATACTTACTGTTTTTAAGCCCTATATGCTGGTCCAATACTTGTCTGTGTCCTCTGTGAAAGATACTTGGGTCTTTCATGCTGCTAGATTTCCTTATATGTTGGCAGGTTAGTTTGGTGATGAAGAGCTTGGTCACTGGCTCAGATTTGGACTGAATCTTGGCTTTTTAATTTCCTAATTGTAAAGTACTTTAATAATAATGATATCCAACTGCTGGAGGTATTGAGCATTAAATGATTTAGTACATTTAGAATTGTGCCAGGGAAATAGCAAATGTGCCATAAATGCTATTGTCATTGTCATTGTCATCACAGGCAAAGTAGCAGATGTGGCATAAATGCTATCGTCATTGTCATTGTCATCACAGGCAAAATAGCAGATGTGCCATAAATGCTATTGTCATTGTCGTCACTTCTGTTCATCAGTTTACACTGAGGAAGGAAAGATTGGGTAACCAGGTTGGGTTTCATCTGTGCGGTGTAAGCAGGTATTCCTTGCCAGGCCTCTCCTGCAAGAGGAAAGTTGGCTGGGGGCTTTCAGACATAGGCAGCCAGTAGGGCTCTGGGGCCCTCCTTCCTTGTTGTGGTAGACTTTGTTTCTGGAGGGAAGGAGGCCCCCCAATGCCAGAATAAGGATGACTTTCCTTGAGAGCACCAACTAAAAGTCTTAGCTCACACTGGAGGACTTTATACTTTGTGCTGGGAAGGGAGTCGGATTTCTATAACTTTCTGTTCAGATTTCTTGTGATTTACCTATTTTTAGTTGCATGCTAATTTTGAGTCAGAATCCTCTCTGGGATTCAGGTGGTTTCCATCTTGCCTGCAGCTCTGTTGTAGCATGTCCCGGACAGAGTTCTCCACTCGGTTTTATCCGTCAGTTTGTTTCCACACACCTTCTGTTACCGAGAAGTGCACTGAAATTCCTTCTGATTTTTCCCTGTTTTCCTGTTCTCTGCTGTTGTAAGTTTATTTCTTTCTAATTTTTTTTTTTTTTTTGAGACGGAGTCTCGCTCTGTCGCCCAGGCTGGAGTGCAGTGGCCGGATCTCAGCTTGCTGCAAGCTCCGCCTCCCGGGTTTACGCCATTCTCCTGCCTCAGCCTCCCGAGTAGGTGGGACTATAGGCACTCGCCACCTCGCCCAGCTAGTTTTTTGTATATTTTAGTAGAGATGGGGTTTCACTGTGTTAGCCAGGATGGTTTCGATCTCCTGACCTCATGATCCGCCCCTCTCGGCCTCCCAAAGTGCTGGGATTACAGGCTTGAGCCACCACACCTGGCCTCTTTCTAATTTTTATGCTACTTTTTCAGTGATGTTTGGATTGGTTGAGAAGTGAACAGATGGGCTAAGGTCATCATTTTGAGCTAGAAGCCAAAGGAATCTTCTTTTTGTTTTGTTTTTTAATGTTTCCCCTTTATCTTCACTGTGAGAAAGGAATCTTTTTTAAAAGAACTACATTATTGTGCTATGATTGACATACACAAAGCTGTAGATATTTAATATATACAACTTGATGTGTTTGAAGTTTACACCTATGAAACCATCAAACTGTCATCACTGTCATTGAAATAAACTTATCTGTCACTCCAGAAATTTTCTCTTGCCCACCCTTTTTTTTCCTTTTGTGGTAAGAGCACTTTACATAAGATCTTCCCTGTTGGTAAATTTTTAAGTATGCAGTGCAGTATTGTTAATCATAGGCTCTATGCTGTACGGTAGACCTCCAGATATTCACTTCATATGACTGAAACTTGGTACCCTTTTATCAACACCTCCCCATTACCATCTCCCCTAACCCCTGGCAACCACCATTCTGCTCTCCGCTTCAATGTGTTTGCCTATTTAGATTCCACACGTAAGTGAGATCACATAGCACGTGTCTTTCTGTGCCTGGCTTATTTCATGTAGCATAAAGTTCTGCAGGACCATCCATGTTGTTGTAAATGGCAGGATTTCCATCTTTCTAAGGGCTGAGTAGTACAGTTAGCTTTTGCATTTACAGATTCAGCCAACCTTGGATGAAAAATAACAGTATTTAACCAATGCACAACTCATGGATACGGAGGACCAACTGTTCCCATCCTTAGGTTCTGTGGGACTGACTGTGGGACTTGAGCGTCTGAGGACTGTCGTCCTGGAACCAGTCCCCTGAGGATACTGAGGGATGGCTGTATTCCATTCTTTATATATGTATATCACATTTGTCTGAATGTCACAAAGGAATCTTTTAAATTACAATATTATAAACCTGTGCTTTTCATTGTGAGCTGCCAAGGCTGTTTCATGTGGTGGTGATCAGGGGACCCCATCCCATGACCCAGGGGTCACCACTGACTTCTCAGCCTATGTGAATGGAAGTTGCTGTGAATGAGGCCTGCACCATTGCAGGTGAACTCCTCCATGGGTGAGACTGTCCTGTAATTTTAATAATGCTGACAGCCAGATTAGTTTCATTTGGTGTCCCATAGTGAAGGAACCGACTAGATCATTTGTGGGCTTTTGCTCATTATCTCTTATTGAATTGCCATAGTCTAAGTGGGAATTTACCATGGATAGTATTAGGGATTCCAAAACTCCATCTTATCAGTGTTCCACAGTTTATCAGACTCAGCTAGTACACATTAAATGACTCTTAATAGATAGTTTATTAATTTACAATGAGAAATGTTAGGTCAAGTAGATGTTTGCTTTGTTATAACCACATTGTCTCTATATGGGCACAACTTAAAACCACATTGCCACAGGTTTCCTGGGGCACACGGAATCAGTGCAGGAAGAAAGGCTGCTGCTTTGTGTGGCCGATGGCATGAGTACTTTCTAATCCGACCACCCCCTGTGGCATCATCTTGCTACAGCTGAGGTGAACAGGGTGCTTGCATTTGCTTGTCAGTATGGTCTGTCCTCCTGATGGCCTTTGAGCAGAATGAATTTAAAATCATTTTCACGTCGGGCGCAGTGGCTCGCATCTGTAATTCCAGCACTTTGGGAGGCTGAGGCGGGTGGATCACTTGAGGTCAAAAGTTTGAGACCAGCCTGGCCAACATGGTGAAACCCTGTCTCTACTGAAAATACAAAAATTAGCTGGGCGTGGTGGTGGACACCTGTAATCCCTGCTATTTGGGAGGCTGAGGCAGGTGAGTTGCTTGAGTCCAAAAATTCAAGACCAGCCTGGGCAACATGGCAAAACTCCACCTCTATAAAAAAAATTTTTAAAAATTAGTTAGGTGTGGTGGGGCATGTCTTTAATCCCCAAAGGTGGGAGGATTACTTGAACCTGGGAGGTTGAGGCTGCAGTGAGCTATGATTATGATACTGCACTCCAGCCTGGGCAACAGAGCAAAGACCCTGTCTCCTCCTGCCCTGTCCCCTCCAAGAAAACCCCTTATAATTTGAAATAGGCCTAAAATATCTTGTGTACTTCTTTTCCAGCCTAAGCAAAAAATTGGCAATGTAATAATTTATTAATGACTCAGGGTCATCATTATGGAACTTGGGTATTATACAGTGCAGTGATTTTTGATTGATTTATGTCTTGTCTAGAATGATGTACAAAGTATTAAAAGGCATAAATTCTCATAAGGAAAAAACATAAATAAGACCAAAAAAATATAAAATGGATCTACAAATAAGGTTTAGAAATGCCTGCCGTAGTCAGCTGCTGCCTGGTCTCAGGTGTCTGTACTGGGTAGAGTTGCCCCCCAAGCTCTGTGAGTCTGTGAGGATGATGGATGCTCCTGCACAAAAGTAACCTGCAGTGCTGTTTTCTCCCCCTCCTCCTCTTTCTCCTTCTTCAATTCCCTCTTCCTCTTGTTCCTTCTGTTTCTAGTTTTATCAAGGATGGAGTTTTCTGCTCCTGGCCCTTTCTTGGAATCATTTTATTTGTGGCGAGTTTCAGTGGAAGAGAACAGAGTGACATGCTTTTACTTTGACAGTTTTTATTACAAATCCCATCAAAGGTCTTTTAAATCCTGCACCAAGTAGTACTTCCATGTTATCTTCATTAAATAACCACTGTTGTTATGTTTTTATACCCTGGTGTCTCACAGAGTGACCAGAGTCAAACAAAGAATTGCAGGGAAGAGGCATGAAGACATCAGGGCAGTGTGCCTAACCAACACAATTTCGTCTGTGGGATAGTTTCATTTATGGACGTGACTGCCTGTTGGGTATCAGGGTCTAGTCTAACGGAGAATACAAAAACGAATATAACCTCACTAACCAAAAGTTACTCCGAACACTTAACCCATAAATACAGAAAATTTTCTCCACCATTTCTGAGTTAGCAGACCCTTGGAATGGAAATGATCTAAAGTCTCTTCTTCCTCAGACATTCTCAGAGTGATGGGCTGTTGCAGACGTGGGATAGTGGAGAATTCCCACTCTATGCAATTATCTGCAGGTTCTTTAAGCTCGAATTCTACATTCTAGTTTAGTGTTATTATAGCTTTGCTTATTTTGATGGTCAAGATGACTCTCATTATATCACCTCTCAATACCTGGTGTCATTGTTTTTATAATTTTTATGTATTTTATTTATTTATTTATTTAGAGACAAGATCTCACTCTGTTGCCCATGGTGGAGTTCAGTGGCATGATCCTGACTCATTGCAGCCTTGAACTTCTGGGCTCAAGTGATCCTCCTGCTTTTGCTTCCTGAGTAGCTAGGACTACAGGTGTGCACCACCATGACTAGCTGATTTTTATTTATTTATTTTTATAGAGATGTAGTCTTGCTGTGTTGCCCAGGCTGAGTTTGAATTCCTAGCCTCAAGTGATCCTCCCGCATTGGCCTCCCAAAGCTCTGGGATTACAGGTGTGAACCGCTGCACCCGGCCGTTTTTTGTTTGTTTGTTTACTTGTTCATTTAGGCTGTTGTTGCTGTTTTGATTTCTCCTTGACTCAGGAGTACTTTAGAAAAGACTTTTCTGCATCTGTTTTTCCCCCCCGCCCCCCAAGTTTCAAGGATTTTCCCTTCTCCCTTGGTTAATTGCTTCTTTTTATGTTTTTTTTTTTTTCTTTTGAGATGGAGTTTCGCTCTTGTCCCCCAGGCTGTAGTGCAGTGGCGCAATCTCGGCTCACTGCAGCCTCCGCCTCCTGGGTTCAAGCGATTCTCCTGCCTCAGTCTCCTGAGTAGCTGGGACTACAGGCATGCACCGCCACGCCCGGCTAATTTTTGTATTTTTGGTAGAGATGGGGTTTCACCATGTTGGCCAGGTGGATGGTCTCAATCTCTTGACCTTGTGATCCACCCCCCTTGGCCTCCCAAAGTGCTGGGATTATAGGCATGAGCCACCGTGCCCAACCTTTTTTCTTTTCTTAACCTTTGCATTGTAGTTAAGGAATGTGCCATAGCTTTCATTTACTTTGGTTCTTAAGTTGATCCCTTTTTAAACTTTATAAAATCTTTTTACATGTCTGTACTTTTCCTCTGATTGTCTGTTCCTTCTGTGTGTCTGTAGCTGCCTAGTGCTGAGAGTTGAAAAAAGTTCTGTCAGAGGTCATATATAGCTGTATTCAAATCTCATAGTTTAAGACAGGGAGAAAGAAAGGTTTAACTTAAAGTACAAAAAGAAAATACAATTAACTCATCTGAAAGTGTTGGAGGGGGTGTGATGAATTCTTAAAGAGACCTGACCTTGATGTCTTTTCCATGCCCTTGAACAGCTGAACTTTTAGTCTTTCCTTCTCCCACATGGTGAGAGATCTGAATCATCTAGGGTCACTCAGTAGTTTAGTGCATTCACGCAGAGATTGAGGGCAATTCAGCCAGTGGAGAGGGCGTGTTAGAGTATCTGGTTGCTTGAGAAATTTAAGATGAGCAATTCAAACTATATGGTTGTTTGGCAGGTGGAACCGCATAGCCCCATTGTGCTTCTAATAAGGAATGTTGTGTGTGCCCTCACTAGCCTTGCTATCCTAGAAGGTTTGAATAGTCCAGATTCCTTTGAGCCACTCTTGATCCTCTGGCTAACAATCAGTGTCATAGCATAGCATTCTTTTCAAATTAAAATATAATCAGTCTCCAGAAATAAAGACAATTTCCTAGAGGTAACTTGGCAAGTATTGAGTGAGCAAAAGGCGGGAAGAAAGGTAACAGTACGTGTGAAGACTATGGACCAATGCTTGTTATTTGAGGAGCTGCATGCACTGGGGTCTGTGAGCATTCCCAAGGTTGAGGGGGCCAGTGACCAGTCCGGTGACATGTGTGCTGTTCTTTGGCCTGATTGCTGCTGCACCATGAATTCTGAGGTTTTCTAGTAAGGTTCTGGTTCTTCACCATTTAAAAATGTGAGTGTGGCATTAGGGGAAGGGCTGGGGTGACATCCATAGGGATTGTCAGGCCTCTGCACTTGCACTCCAGACTTCACTTTGCCACTCAGGACACAGCATTGCTGCTGCCACTCCCTCCTTGGGTGCAGCCGTCATTGGTGGCTCTGTGAAGATTTATGGCTCTTCGCAGAGGGGCTTAGCTCTGGAGGCAGGCATCTGACCCGGGTTCACAGCCAGGCTCTGCTGCCTAAGAGCGTTGTGGTCTTGTTCGATTCACCTTCCTGGCAGGAACCTTAGTTTCCTAGTCTGTGTAATGGAGCTGATGATACCACCTTGCAAATTGTTGTCCGGATTAGAGATAGGGTATGTAAAGTGCCATCATCACTTTATTATAGTTTATTCTGTTGTGTGCCACGTGCCTCCTAATAATGAACAAGAGCGAGCCCCTGCTGATAAGGAGAATGACTGTATGAACACGTGCATGCACACTTACCCACCTACAAACTCACCAAAATGGTCCCTGGTGTCTTCCTGGCATATAGGGGCCTTCTAAGAGCCAGGACTGCTATTCATATGCAGATGAGATCTCAGTCCTCCCTGGGAAAAACACCTTTGGTCTGACCTGATCAAGCATGCTTTATCACCTGGTGGGGCTGAACTTTTAGGGGAAGTGATAGTGACTAGCTGAGAAGGACCAGAGGAGGCAGATCCAGGCCCCATCCATTCCCCTCACTTGATAGATAGGAAATCTAAAGGCAGGCAAATCACCTCAATGCCTATGGGCATTTTTATTGGGCATTAGAGTCAGGACTAGCAATTCGTGGGCTCAGAGTCCTTAGCCTCACTTTCTTTAGTACATCTAAGTCAATGAAACCAGGTAAACCACTAAACTGTAGGGCCTTCCGACATCTGAATCAGTTTGAGACTTTTTCGAAGATGAAAGGGGATCTCCTCCCATGTAGTCAAATGAGTTATCAAAAAGTACAGATTGGATTGACTGATTGATTGATTGATTGTAGAGATGTGGTTTTACTATGTTGTCCAGACTGGCCTCGAACTCCTTTGCTCAAGGAGGCAAAGGTGATCCTCCTGCCTCAACCTCCCAAAGTGCTGAGATTACAGGAATGCGCCACCACACCCAGCCTAAAGCACAGATTTTCTAAAGTCTGTATCTTTCTCAAAAGTTGACAAGACATGTGCGTGCCAGCCATAGGAAACGAATCGGCAAGACTTTAAAAGCAGTCATTCTTATTTTAAAATGAGTAGAAATAGCATTTATAATCAGATTGTTAGATTATAAACCCCATGAGGGCAAAACTCAGGTCTTCGTTGTTTATTATTGAATCTTCAGCTTGTGCATTGTGGGTACCTGGTAACCATTGGAGGAATAAATTCTTCCTTTCTCTATTTCTGGTTGCTGGGAGGCCTCAAAGAGAGAACCTAGCCAGCATGTATGCATGTAACCAGCAGGGCAGAAAAAAAGCTCAACTGAGGCATTTATTATGTAATACTTAATTCAAATATTCATTTTATTTACATAAATGTTGCTTTGTGCCAAAGAACTAGTGAATATGAAATCTTAATAAAATCTTGATATTTTCATAAATATTTTGTTCATGTTTCACATTTTTCAATCTGAAGAATTCTAATATGTTGTAGAAAAGGGTGAAAAACATGCTTTTTACGATAAAAATGCATATAAATGGAATTATGGAAAGCATTTGTTAATACTGTATAGAAGATTATATATCATTCTGATTGCTTTCAAGTTTTGGTGAAAAAAGCAGTTCTTGACTACCTTTAAAATTATATAGTTAAGACTCATTTTCCACATTGCTTTTCTTTGATGGGAACTAAAAAAGCCTGGTAAATTGTCAACAGGGAGTCAGATGTATTAGAAATAATAATGCAGGAGCGTACTAGGGCCGAGGAAAGGAATTTGCACGTTTGATATGTTCAATAACCTAATGGCATCTTGGGTGGAATTTTAGAAAGACAGGGCTGTTTGAGGTCCAGTGGGTTTTGAAAGAGGAGACAATTCAAGCCAGGCGCAGTGGCTTACGCCTGTAATCCCAGCACTTTGGAAGGCCCAGGCGGAAGGATCATTTGAGGTCAGGAGTTCAAGATGAGCCTGGGGGCCAACATGGTGAAACCCCATCGCTTCTAAAAAAATAGAAAGAAATTAGCCAGGCATGGTGGTGCGTGCCTATAATCCCAGCCACCCAGGAGGCCGAGGCGGGAGAACCGCGTGAACCCAGTTGCAGCGAGCCGAGATCGCATCACTGCCCTCCAGCCTGGGCAACAGAGCAAGACTCCATCTCATAAAAAAAGCTGGGACGAGAAGGGCTCTAAGTGAGCACCTAGGCATAGATAGATGGTAGTTATAGATAAGCCTGACCCAGAAAAATGGAATAAATTTCATATGCTCAGAACAACTCCACCTTGAACCCTTTCCTTTGTTTGAACATCTTAACCCCAGTGTCTGGGACCACCAGTTGGGGTCCTGAAGTTCCCCGTCCTGCATAGCCCATGGAATCCAATTCTGGTGGCCAGGCCTCCTCTGCCCTCCCTGAGTTCCTGCTGGATGGATGGGGATGGAGATCCTCTCCACCAGGCTCCTTAATGTGTATGATAAATACATCTAGATGTTGTCATAGTCTGAATTTTTTGCAATGACAAAACAGTTTTATTTCAGGATGAAAACGCAGCTCTAAAACGCAGCTCTACTTCTGTAACTGTTTGAGACATTGTTGGCATGCAGCTTGTATGAGGCCTCTCCATTTCTGAGATGATTTAAACTAGGAGACACAGTATTGTATGTTCTGCCAAAGGAAGGTCATTAGCATGACAGGATAAATGTAAGACACCAAGGTTGAGAATGTGGATTGAAACGTGGACTTGCAGGACAAAAAGCGTGTGAAGTGCTTACTTCTGAGCACACGATATTACAGGCTTGTGTCGCTTGCAGAAGAAATGGATCTGCTGTTTGTGCTGCTTTGTCTCTGGTTATTGCATTTTACTCCAAAAACTGAGTTATAGGGATATTGCAGTTGTTTATGGTGAAATGAATAGGATGGCATGTGGCTAGCTGGGTATTTTGAATTATTAATGTCATGGTACTCGATGTTTTTAGTGGCCAATAAAGACTTCCTGTTTATGATAAATCAGGGTGTGGGATTTGTTTCATTATGTTTGTACACTACATTGTATTTTAATTAAAATATAATGTTGAAGTTACTTCAAGGCCTTATTTAGACTGACTTTAAAAAGAAATGGAAGAGTCCGTGTGGTAAGGCTTGTGAGTCATACAGTCCTCGTCGTCTGTGTGGAGACCATGGGGACCAGATCTGGCACGCAGAACCCCAAATCCCATGTCCTTGACAGACGGGTGGGGGTGATATTTTAGAATGCAGCCAACCTCTTTAACAACTGCCCTTGAGTGTTCAAATATAGAAATTGGAGTTCTGCTACCATTTTGTTCAAATGAAAGGTACTGCTGAAAGAAATACTTCTGTCTGTGTTTCCGCTTACTGCACTGGCTTCCTGTTAGAAGTGATGTTCCTCAGGGAATCCTTTCATCTCCAAAAAGGATGGCAGACTTGTGCTTTTCCAAGGAGTCATTTTCCTTTGTTGTACTTTTTAAAAATCCAGGCAAGGAGGAGAGGTAATGGAAGGTCTTCGTGACAGTGAGGTCATCATCATGTTTAAATAAAAGAGTTCTTATAAGATCCCAGGTTTGTCATTGCCACCAAGCTTCCCTGAACCTTCTACCTCACCTGCGAGATAGATCACGAGTAGAATGTTGTACCAGATTTGTAAAAGAACAAACACAGTATTAGTGACACACGTATTTTTATAAGCTTTTTTTTTTTTTTTGCAAATTGTTAATGCCCTTGGATTTTAGAGATTTTACAGTAAAAGATAAATTTTACTGTTTATTGTTTTTACTTTTATAATAAAATCTCATTTAGAATTCAGGAGAGCTGGAATTTTCCTTGGTACTTACATAATAAGAAAATGATGAGCATGAGCTGGATTTAAGAGGAATGCTGACTCTTTTTTTTTTTTAATTGTGGTAAAATAGACATAACGAAGGTTAACATTTTGACTGTGTTTAAATGTACAATGCTGTGGCATTGAGGACATTCGCCTTGTGCAGCCATCACTACCATTCATCTCTAGAACTTCATCTTCTCAAACTGAGATTCTGCACCCGTTGTATGGAGTGTTCACGTTTAAAGTGCCATTTACATCTGAGATGCTCAGGCTGGTGCTCTGAACAGACTCCTTCCAAATTGCTTTTCCCTGTGAGCTAAAGGAGAGGGTGTTGATAACTAATGTGACTGGGCAGCTGCGCACCAGCTTTGTTAGTTTGGAGCCCCATTTTACACACGAGAGAATGGACACCCAGAGCAGGGTTGGACCACTTGCCCCAGACTTGTTAGCTGCAGTGGTGGAATTCAGACAGTTGTGCCTAATGCAGAAGCTGTGCTAACTACCTCAATTCAGCGATGCTTCTGCCAGCTTCTTTAATTCGCAGGGTTCACCGTGCTTCTCCATGTTTAGTCCATATCCCAGATTCTGATAGGCTTATTGCAAGCAGCTCTCTTGGCAATTTCCATTCTGAGTTAAGTCAGTAATCTCTCTGAAAGCTTTAGTTTCCTTCTCTGTGAAATAAAGTGGACCATCTGTGTGATTCTCTAAGGGCCTTTTCATTTCTATCCTGTGTTTGGTATGTTTCCCCAATTGATGCTGTGAACTTTCTAAGCTTTTAAAATGACAGGGTAGAGGGATGGAAGGTTTCTGGTTGCAAAATGGAAAGTAGGAAATACAAGGAAAAAAGAAGGTAAGACAGGCACAAAGAGAGGATTAGGTCCAGGAGAACAGAACTGAGGATGCCATCAAGGAGGGGCCAAAGGGCTGCTTCAGCTGCTTCATGGGGTCTGCCCAGTGGAGAGTGTCTGTTTAACACACTTCCATTTTGAATGTTTGTAAAACACATTTAAGGGAATAAACAGCAAGAGTGGGCAGTGCTGAGCTGGAGCTGATGGAATAAGTGGGCCAGCATTCAGGTTTCAGTTCACATGTGGCCTTGTGGTGTCCTGGAGCTGTATTTAACTCTTCCTAGGGCCTCACTGTTTATGGAAACAGGAAAGTGGCCTGGATGGGGGAAGGACTACAAGTACAGGAGAGAGGATTAAGGCTGGCCTGCTTATTTAATTCTTGCAGTTTCACTCACTGCTTATTTAATTCTTGCAGCAGTCCCAGAAGCAAGCCTTACTCCACTCTTCTGTGGCTGTGGAGAGGGCTGCTACAGGTGCAAAGCAGAGCTGGGTTCAGACCTTGTGCTGTCTGATTGCGAAGCGTACTCTTCTTTCTACATCCTCTACGAATCTCCACCTTCCCTCCCCTCTCCCCGACCTCCTCATGGTCATGACCACATACTCCAGGTTACTTACAGAATCCCTGTTTTAGCCCAGCATTAAGAGAGAGGACTCCAAGCTCTCTTGTCTGGGTGCAGGGCCTCAGACGATGGCATCAAGCAGGCTCACTTGCTCTCAGCTTTGCCTTCTTCCTTGTGTAATTCTCAAGGAGGCCCAGACTCAGCAGAAGAGGGTGCAGACATCCTAGGGAGGATGGGATTGACCAGGCATATTCCCTAAGCAGTCACTCTGGCCGGGAGGATTCAATACTCTCATTGCCCAGACCTGGACACGTGTTCATACCTAGAGTTCAAGGAGGCAGCGGGATGCTCCAGAAAGACAGAGCAGGTCATACACGTTCTCTGTCCCTAGTAAGTCACTCTCCAAGAACTTCCTGGCAAACATCTCAGCAGTTTTAGTGCAGGAACTAAATGTAGCGTTGCTGTCTCAGATTCACAGTCATTTGCAAGTCAGTGTCAAGCAGGCAAACTCAACCAGCCATCTGTGTCTCCTCCACTATAGCACTTGTATGAACTCATCCTACAAAGAAATAAAACAATTAGAAATGAGATACTTGAGTTTCTAGTTCTAAAAAATATTTTTCAGCCTTGGCAATCAAATTGATAATTAAATTCAATATTTAAAGTTTTTTCTCCCAACATAGAGAATTCATGAAATCTGTACCTTAACTTTTGGCTGAGTTTCTTGGAAGTGGAATAGTTATTTATTTATTTATTTATTTATTTGAGACAGGGTCTGGCTCTGTCACCCAGGCTGGAGTGCAGTGGTGCGATCCTGGCTCATTGCAACTTCCACCTCCCAGACTCAAACCATCCCGCTACCTCACCCTCGAGTAGCTGGGGCTACAGAAGTGCACCATCATGCCGGACTAATTTTTGTATTTTTGGTAGAGATAGGGATTCACCATGTTGCTCAGGCTGGTCTTGAACTCCTGGGCTCAAGCGATCCTCCCGCCTCAGCCTCCCAGAGTGCTGGGATTACAGGTGTGAGCCACCACGCCTGGCCTAGATGTTTTATATAAGCCAGCTCATGCAATCAGCTCAAATACCCTGTGGAGGAGGTAGTATTCTAACCATTCAACAGATATTTGTGCAGTTGTAGAGAGAAGGCAGCATTTTCTGGCTTTTCCAACATGTTAAATAATTACAGAACGCCAAAAGAATCTCCATTATTATTAGAACAGTTTCATGCGCAATTATACTCAGATAAGTTCAAGCAAATTGTTCTATTTTACTTGTAACAGATCCAAAGAGATTTAATTTTATATTTTTTTAGGACTATAACTTTTCCTCTGAAAGATGATTTTTAAAAAATAAAATGAAGTCATTATGTCAGGTCTTGTTTGTTTTTGCTTTGGCACAGAGAAAGGGTATATGGTAGGAGAGAATAGTCTTGAATGCCATAAAAGTATTATGTTCTTTTGAAGGTAGATTTCAATATGACACAAAGGGCCCTTCCCTGAACCACTGTTTGAAAAGAATTTCAAGCATGTAGGATAGAATGAAGCATCGTACATTAATGGTGGATGCTGCTTTACAAAAATTAGATAAAGCTTATCTTGATAGGTATTGAAATGAGTGAATAGGTTTAGGAAAGGCTACATTGATTAGCAGGTATTTCACCACACCACCACACCAAGCCCTTTTGTAAGTTAGGTTTTCCTAAAATGCCCTTGTTATTCTGTGCATTGTGTTGTCATCATCTCGCATGGGACCTGGGCCTTCCAGAGCCTCTGCTGTTAGCTCTGCTCCTGTCTCCTTGCCTGGACAGATATCCCCGAGGCTGCTACTTCCAGCCACTTGTCTTCCTCTGCACTGTGGCAGGAGAAAGAATGAGGAGAGCTCAGGGACTAGTCTTTCTTAACATACATATCCAAACGGTTTCAGGAAGAGTCTTCTTTGTAATTAACTCTGAGAGGTTGAGTTTTTATGCCATGCTTATTAGCATGTTCCAAAGTTCCCTGAAACTCAGTATATTCCCAAACTAATTTCCTACTGAAACAAACAAAAATCCAACTCTACCTATTATCTCCTTCCCAGCCTCCCAATTTGTGCCAGTTTTCTCGACATTTACCTATAGAATTGTCTTTGAATCTCTCCCTGCACCCCTCTACCTGCTACATACATGTGGGATGAGAGAGCTCTCTTCTGCAAAGCACGTTTTCCCAACGATCGCCCTCCTTCCCATTGCCACACTCGCCGCCCACCTCCACTTTGTCGGATCTTGTGTACATTCCCAAGCCCTTCCACACTCTGGTTCCTCCTTGTTTTTACCCCCTGCTGCTTCCTAACATCAAACCCTCCCTCCAGCCAGGGTAGGCTCCAGTCCCCTGTTCACAGAAGACTCTTGCCTCCCCTGCTGCTATTGCCTTTCTTTATGTTTTTAAATCTCCTTTCCTTTGACATTGGCTGCAAGCTCCACCTTCTACCTGAAGCTTTTTCTGACTTTCAGGTCCCAGTTTTGATCATTCTCTTTGCTGTACTTCAGTGAACTTGACCACAATATTAATTTTGCCTACAATTTGATTTTGGTGTTATTTCTTGGTTTGATTCTCATTTCCTTCATTATTTCCCCAAAAACCTGTAACCCAAGAGCACATGGTTTACCTTCCTTACATCCAGTGTTATTTGAAGGGACTGAGCCTACTTTTAATGCTGTATTTGGTATGTTTTCTTTTATAACCACTGTTGAGAGAATACCTGGACTGTGCCCAGGTTTTAGAAACTTCCAGGGGTTATAATGAGCTGTTTGTAAGTGTCCCTTTTAATCAAATTAGTTAAAAATTGGAAAAAGGAAAAAATATACAGCAGACATTACTAACCTTTAAATTTTTGTTCAAATAGCACCAAAACAGCGGATACTTTAAAATGTATTTTCTTTGTTTTCACCGTTGGAATGAACAACCAATAGAAATCTGTTTGTGAAATTTTACATAGTATAATGCTAAACAATTTTCTAAATCTACAAATTTTTTTTTGGCAGTTCCTCAATAAAAGGTGTATTTTAAGGAAAAATAAGTATATTTTAGGTGATTGATGCTTTTTTCCTCCTCTTCCTCATAATTAATATATAAAGCATGTTTGTTAAGTTTTGGCTAAAAGGTTTGCCTGAGGGCAAAAGTATTCCCCATGGCCAACTGTGTTTTCTGGCAGGTCCTGTTTATGCACTTGCGTCCCTTACATAGTCAGTCTTTTTATTCTGAGGCTTTTCTCTAAAGTTTACTTTTTATTTTTTAATGTTTATCTAAAGTTTATAAAGTTATTAGGATTTCTCAATATCCTCAGACCTCATCCTTCAGTTAACATTCACATTACCTTGTGTATTTATCTTCGTCCTGTGTCTTAAGATATTTCCACTAGGAATTCTAGCTCTGAAATATTTAAAATGTTGACTTCAAAGTCGGTGGAACTGTGCCAAGCATGCTTCTCTGAAGATAAATGGGAGAGCTCCTGACAGAGGACAAAGTCAAGGCCCATTAACTTAAACAGGATGCAGTGCGTCTCAGGGAGGCCAGGCTTGTTCATGGGTGTAGAAGGAAAAGCAAGCCTTACATTAAAACAAAAACAAACAGATTTTAACTTTATAAGTGATCGTTCCCGTGAGACACCATCTCCTTGGCGCTGTCAGCCTCCATTGCAGGAACTTCCTGCCTCAGTGCTTCCTCTTGTTCCTGAGATGGCTGCCGAGCCCTCAGTTTCAGGGTGCTCATGGGGGCATGTCCCATTCCCATATGCTGAGCGGGATTGGAAACCTAAATTTGTGCTGATCAGCCTGTACTCAGCATAGCCTGTGACTGCAAAAGGACGGTAGACATTGGGAGAGGCTGAGAGCAAAAACTTGCAAAGGGGATTACTGTACACATCACACTGCCCGTGACAAAGAGTAATGATTCAGGGTTGTGGCTTCCCCCTGGTAAAAATTGGGAGACTTTAATTTCTTGTGCTCTGTTTTAAGAAAATCTTGTATCATGCTTAAAAACGTTAATGCTTACTTGGTTATTAAATATTATTACAGTCTTTGTTTTTGCTACAAGAGATTCTGTTCCCGTCTAGATCCCCAAGATGATGTTAAACTTTGAATGGATTATATATCCACTGGAATGATGACTGTGTCTGAAATTTAATTTTAATTTGTTCAAAAACGGCTTTTGGCTAGAATCACATTCTGTTCAAAGCAAATGGTGCCTCCAAACTCACTGATCCCTGAGCCTAGAAATTGTTAACTTGCCCAAAGAGAGATACAGTTTTATCTACCCTTGTGGAGCTTACATCATTATTGGCAGTGTAGGGCATGCCATGGTACAGTTAATCACAACCACCTTCCTGTCATTAAGCATCTGAGTGGATGGCTCAGGAAAGAAAATTCTGTCTGTAGACTGGAGGAGTCAGGAAATGTGAAGGGACGAGGTAGGACCGGAATGGACCCGAAGGACCCCAGAGTTGTCCAGGTGATGACAAAGAGGGAGAACATTCTGGGCATGGGGTGTTTATGAGCCAGTGAGGGAAGAGCCTGAGCCACAGGATCAGAAGGGCTGCCTGGAGAGAAAAGAAAAGGTTGGAATAGTTGGACGGGACTAGATTTTGGACATAGACTTTTATCCTAAGCATAGTGATTGCCTAAAGAGTTTGATGAACAAAGTAGCATAACAAAAGTTTTTGTTTTTTGTTTTTTGTTTTTTTTGTCTTTTTCTTTTTTCAAGGAAGATATATCTGTTGGGAAGGATGGATTGGAGTGGGGAGTGACATGAGTGGGGCAGTTTATATAGATAGAATTTGAAGGAAAACCCGTCTGGGAGAGAAGAGAAGTCAGGTGTGGGCATTGATTATGCCTAGGGGATTCCCAGGTTCTGCCTGGGAAAAAGGGAGAAGCTGGGATGGAAGCTGGTAGGCTGCCAGAGTGTATGCTGTTAGCATGAGTCAGGGTACAGCGATGGATTGACAGCAGGTCAGTAATCAAGAACCGTGACACCTGCTTCCTTCTCAACTGTAAGCTGACACACAGAAACCAACAGGATGGGACAAAACAGGTGGGTAGTTTGAGCAGCCAAGATCCCTCTGGGGCAGTCTGAGCACAATGGAGAGGGATGTACAGGCAGCAAAAGTAAGGTTTCCAGAAAGACTCTGGGTAACAGACTCTGGGTACCTGGATGGAGATGTTCATCACTGGGCAAACTGTGCACGTTCACACACCAAACAGAAGGCAGACCCTGATTAATTGTCCAAAAGATGCTACCATTTGTAGCCCACCACAAAGCAACAGAAGTGGTATCAGAAAAACGATGGGTCTGTAAAACATCTCAAATATAGGAATGGTGGGACTTAGTGACTATAAGTGTGTGAGAGACGAAGGGGAGGGAAAGGTGAAAAATTCATCCTAGTTCCCAAGCCTGTCAGATACAGGGTGTGGTAACTGATAGAAACAGAAAGATTGGGGAACGAATATGAAGAGTCAAGTTTGGGAGATGTTACATGTGAAGTGATGGGGTGCTCAGGAGGAAGCATCAAAAGAAAGGAAGGGTGGGGAGGCTAGGGTTCAGATGAAATACTGGGGGCAGATAAACAAACTTTAGAGACTCTGGCCACTCATTTATTCGTTTAACAAATATTTATCATATAACTACCATATGTCAGCCACTGTGGTAGGTGCTGGCATTGAACAAGTTCTATTAATACAAGGAAATCAATTTGAAGATAAAAGATGCCAGAAAAGGGTGAGGACTGAGCTTTGAGGGATGCCCACTTTTGTATGGGAGAAGAAAGAGTAGTGACTAAAGGAAACAGAAGCGTGCCTAGAAAGAGCAGGGAACATCTAGCTAATGTGGTGCTGAGGGTACCAGAGAAGAACATTTTCAGAATGACATGGCGTAGTCAATAGCAGATGTTTATTAAGCACCTTTCTCTGATGCAGAAAATACTTTGTTCTTCACCTCATCCCTTCAAAGGTAGAGAAGCCTCCCTTGGCCCCTGAACTCACAGCCTGCCTGTGAGCTCTCTTTTTTTTTTTTTTTTTGAGACGGAGTCTCGCTCTGTCTCCCGGGCTGGAGTGCAGTGGCCGGATCTCAGCTCACTGCAAGCTCCGCCTCCTGGGTTTACGCCATTCTCCTGCCTCAGCCTCCCGAGTAGCTGGGACTACAGACGCCCGCCACCTCGCCCGGCTAGTTTTTTGTATTTTTTAGTAGAGACGGGGTTTCACTGTTAGCCAGGATGGTCTCGATCTCCTGACCTCGTGATCCGCCCGTCTCCGCCTCCCAAAGTGCTGGGATTACAGGCTTGAGCCACCGCGCCCGGCCTGAGCTCTCTTTCATCCTGACTGCCAGGTTCACAGGCAACAACTCCATTAAGCATGCCTTAGCTACTGCCCTACATGTTGAATTTTCTGTTTTATATGTATTTTAAATCAGAATCCTTCCTGATTTTGCCCCTGACATGGTTTAAATATTTGTCCCCTCCAAATCTCATGTTGAAATGTGACCCCCAGTGTTGGAGGCGGGGTCTCTTGGGAGCTGTTTGGGTCATGGGGGTGGATCCCTCATGAATGGCTTGGTGCCCTCCCCATGGTAATGAGTTCTCTCTCTATTATATTAGTTCATATGAGAGCTGGTTGCTTAGAAAGAACCTGACATCTCTCTTACTCTCTCCCCCACCATGTGACACCCTACTTCCGCCTTCACCATCTATGAAAAAAGCTTCCTGAAGCTTCACCAGAAGTGGAGGAAGTACTGATCCCATGCTTGTACAACCTGCAGAACCATGAGCCAAATAAACTTCTGTTCTTTATAAATTACTCAGTCTCAAGTATTCCATTATAGCAACACAAAGTGGGCCAATACAGCCCCCATTGCTCTGTGTCATTTGGGTATTTGAATTTACAGGTGGGCTGCTGTCTGAGTTCTCCTCCCTAACTCAAGTCTTTTCCCTGTTGGCCTGTTCGTCTTTCTTTTTAAACCTCCAGTGTCACACATCTATTCTGCAGATGCTTTGTGTGTTCTGAGCTTGGGGCTGCACTAGCTCCCCATCTGACTTCCTAATCCCTGCTGCCCAGTCAATGCCTGGGTTTATTTTCATTTGTTTTGTTTTCTTGCCCTACCCTTTCCACACATGCCGACTTCCTGATTCTATTGCTTAACTAAGCCCTTGATACTATGTCCAACGGCTTTAATCTTGCCACCTGCTCAGACCTGTAGTAGACTTGACCTCATTACTTAGTTTTTTGTGACTTCTCCCTGCTGGTCTTCCACTTTTCGTCAGGACACTGCCTGTTGCTGCCATGTTAGTATCCTTCTGAGCTATATCTTGAGTTCCTTAGAGTAAAGAAGCTGTACTCACTGCCTTGGTCATTTGGATGGGCCTGTGGTTTCATTCGTAGGAGAACACATCAACTGTCTGCCTTCCTGCCTTTTCCCTCTGGCAAATCCCCTTACCTAAGCCAACTCCCAGGACTGGGAGTTGGCCAAAGTAGAATGGCCAAGAGGTCAAAGGATTCTGGGGTTTATAACACCAAGGGCTGAAGATGATGGACTGTGCTCAGGTACAGAGACATACGGTTCAGAATTCTGGCCTATAAGAAATGTGAGGGGATACAGGTCATGATGGTTCTTCTACTGCCTCAGCATTCTCATCATTAATATCAAGACATTTTGTCCTAATTCCAGTCCTTCTACATAAGTCTGAGCTTTTCAGTCAGATTTCAGTGTCAGAACCTGCTATGGGACCCAAGGGCCAGCTGTACGGTCCTAGACTCATCTTGTCAAAATATGATGACACTCTACTTTGACACTCTGTTGTAAAGTGAATATGTTTATTCTCACTGGTGAGAATGACCTTTCCCTGGAGAAGAGTGTGTAGAAAATATCTACTTACACATTTAAGTCAGGACCACAGATTTCATGAAGTCTAGGGAGAATCTGACAAAAACACATGTTTAGTGGACGTGGAAACAGATTAGTAGTTGACCAAGAGCAGACATTGCCGTTGCCTACATAGCTTATACCCTTCCTGGTCTTGATCCTCTTTCTTCATCTGCCGTGACATCCATGTCTGAATTACTGACCTTACATAGAACCTTGCTTCTGCTTGTGCTCCCCTTTTATGTGTATGTCTTGGCTCCCCAGTTAGACTCAGCTCCTGAAGACCACCAAACATATTCCATTCATCTTTCTGTCCTCTAAAGGTTCCATGTATGGTCCAAGAGAGATGCCCAGCAGCTGTTGTTTTAATGCATTAAAAAAGATGAGCTGGGCGCGGTGGCTCACGCCTATAATCCCAGCGCTTTGGGAGGCCAGGGTGGGCGAATCACAAGGTCAGGAGATCGAGACCATCCTGGCTAACATGGTGAAACCCCACCTCTAATAAAAATACAAAAAAAAAAAAAAATAGCCAGGCATAGTGGTGGGTGCCTGTAGTCCCAGCTACTCGGGAGGCTGAGGCAGGAGAATGGCGTGAACCCAGGAAGCGGACCTTGCGGTGAGCCAAGATCGTGCCACTGCACTCCAGGCTGGGTGACAGAGCAAGACACTGTCTCAAAAAAAAAAAAAAAAAAAAAAAAGATGAAGACTCCCAGTGGATACCTGAAACTGAGGATAGTCCTGAGCCCTGTACATGCAGCAAAACTAGCACAATTTTTTTTCTTCATAATTTCACAAGTAGAAGATTTGTTCTTACTGTAGATCTTACCAACTTCGGCAACAGTTTCCTTTTTTCTTATTAAGTTGAGAACTTCCTATGCATTTAAAGGAAGCATGTTGCAACTTCTCTTTGGTATATATGAATTGCCAGCATCGCCTCTCGTGTGCTTTGGAGCCCTCCTTAAGTAAAATGAGGGTTACTTGAACACAAGTCTGCAATACTATGACAATTGATCTGATAACCCAGCCAGCTACTAAGTGACTAATGGGCGGGTAGTGTAGACTCTGTATGCTGGACAAAGGGAGGGTTCACATCCCAGCTGGGATGAAATGGGACAATGTGAGATTCCATCATGCTGCTCAGAATTAGGAATTGTTTATTTCTGGAATTTTCTATGTAATATTTTCAGACTGCAGTTGAACTGTAGGTAATAGAAACTGTGAAAAGCAAAACCATGAATCTGGTGGGGGGACTCTACTGTATATAGACATGTAAGAGGAGATTTTTTATGGGAGTTGCCTCACATGATTATGGAGGCCAAGTTCATGATCTCCCATCTGCAAGCTGGAGACCCAGGAAAGCCAGTGATGTAATTCAGGCCCAGTCCAAAGGCCTGAGGACCAGGAGGAGCTGATGATGCAGCATTCCCACTTGGAGGCCAAAGGCCTGAGAATCTTGCCAGGGGAGTGCGGGTAGGCAGGGGAAGGATACAAGTGTATGTCCTGAAGTCTGAAGGTCTTAGAACCAGAAGCTCCAGTGTCCAAGGGCAGGAGATCGATGTCCCAGCTCAAGAAGAGAGAGATAATTTTCCTATTGTCCACCTTTTTGTTCTATCTGGGCCCTCAGTGGATTAGATGATGCTTTCTTTACCCAGTCTACTGATTTAACATTAGTCTCTTCCAGAAGCACCCTCACAGACACACCCAGAAATAATATTTTACCAGATGTCTGGGCATCCCTTATCCCAATCTAGTTGATACATAAAATTAGCCATCAGGCCAGCAAAGAACTGCTAGTTGAAGTCCTGGGGTTAAATGAGATTGTAGGAGAGAAAATGTAAGAGTGTGATAGTAAGACTAGAGCTTGGGGAAGATGAGCCAGTAGTAGGCCAGGCCCATTTGTGGCAGGGGTAGGAGGAGGAACCAAGAGTGACTCAGTGTCTCAGAAGCTTAGGAATGGGTTTTAAGAAGGAAGGCATCATTAATGTGAACTGCCAAGGAGAAGTTGAACTGGATGAGAGGTGAGAAAAAGCGTTTGGGTTTGGTACTTCTGATAGCCATTTGCAAGACTTCTTAGGAGCAGAAGGCAGGTTTCAGAGGGCTTAGGGTTGAGTGGATGGGAGGGTGGGGTGGTGGGGAAATGGAGGTAAGAGATGGGGCTGTGGCCTCAAGCACAGAGTGCTGATGAAGACAGGTCCTTTCTTAGATTCAGAAACTTGGATATATCTGTGGCATTGAGAGAATAAAGATTGAAATTTTATGGGGTCAGGGAGGAGATTCTTCAAGGTTTGGGAGGGGTAAGAATCCGGCGTTCAAGTGGAAGGTTAACCCTTGTTAAAAAGAACCAACATGTCTTCAACAATGCCAGGAAGCATGGGCAAATGGGCAGGGGAAGGAGAATGGTCTGGCCTGGTGTAGTCTGTGGAGGAGTACCCCCAGGGCCTCTAGATCCACACTCACCCGCTACCAGCTGTGTATTTGTATCTGGGGAGCAGGAACGTTTACTTTTAAAAAAAGCCTTAGGGGTAGAAAGCGCTATGTAGAGGCCCTGCTACTGTTCCTGCCATCCCTGTGTTTTTCCCACAAAGGTCATGCTTACTAACAGGAATCATTTTTAACCTTTTCCCCTTGTGATACTCCCCAAAATAGCGAATCATAATTTAAAATGCTAAAAATCTTGCATGAATACATCTTTTTGTTTTATTTTGTTGTGTTTTTTTGGAGACAAGATCTCACTGCCATTGCCCAGGCTGGAGTGCAGTGGTGCAACCTCAGCCCACTGCAGCCTCAACTTCATGAGCTCAGGTGATCCTCCCACCTCAGCCTCCCTAGTAGCAGGGATGCTACTAGGCGCACAGCACCATGCCCAACTAATTTTTTGTATTTTTGGCAGATATAAAGTTTCACTTTGTTGCCCAGGCTGGCCTCAAACTCCTGGGCTCAAGCAGTTCGCACTCCTCAGCCTCCCAAAGTGCTAGGATTACAGGCATGAGGCACAGTGCCCGGCCATGAATACGTCTTCTGTGTCGCCTTTATTGTTTCTGGCTGCTCCAAAAATATTGCCTTGTTCCAGACTGGTAGGGTTTAACTTCTGTTTTATTCTAAAATAAAGGCTTTAGACTTTGGAACTGTTGTTTTTGAGAAAATACTTTTCACTTGATCCTGTTACTTTTTTTCTAAAGCTGTGATGTTAAACTGACCTATGTTTCACACAAACTTAATTCATTGTCTCTTTTTCCCCCCTGTGTCTTTTATGTAATTTAACCTGAGAACTAAAGGGGCCTTAGGCTCTAGTCCAACTCTTTTTGCCCAATGTCAGTCAGTGTTTAAGTTTGAAGAATCCGCATACCCTCTGGATGAGAATTTATAAGTGTGGAGCCAGGGTGTTTACATGAAAAGTAAATAAATAATGATAATAATAATTTCCCAAGTAATGCAGATACTTCTCACTTTGGAACGATTGGCATAGAGGTCACTAGTCTAATGCTTTGATAGAAAAAAAATTCCTACTGCTATAGTAAAAAGAGTTGTCCTCATCTGCCAAAACTCGGTGTTAGAACAGAGGTCTCTTACCGTTCTACTAAAAATCCTGATACTTTCACACAATTATCCACCTCCTTGGTTCCTCATGTGTTGTCAAACAGTATAGTAAAGACAGGAAAAAGCAATGACAAAAGTCCTTAACACAGTACTAACAAATCTGAGCGTTTGACCTAGCACGCTCCTGTTTTCTGAGCCCTTTGAAAAACGCTGGCAGTCAGCAGCATGCCTACTGACTCCACACAGAAAGGACCAGCGATGCTGCTTCCCTTTTTTGCCAACAAGTCACTGCCTAATAACTAGAGGAATTTAGGAATGAAAATTTGAAAGAAGAAAAACCCAGTCTCACCACCTGAAGAAAACAATTATTACCATTTTCATGTATTGCTTTGAAGTCCCTTTTCCATGTATAGATTTCTTTTTAGAAATGTAATTGTGACCCTGTTTTTGTAAGCTGCTTTTTGTTAAAATTAACATGAGTGTTTCCTCATGTTAATTCTTTATGAGACATCATTTTTAATGATCTGATGTTGCCTTATGAGGTTTATTTTTAGCACAAAATCTACCATGAGTTGTCACAGTTTTGTGAGGGCTGTCTCCATATCTGAAGTATCTGGTGAACTTTTAAAGAATTTTTTTGTCATGAAATATAATTGCCATACATAAAAGTTTATAAAACACAGATGTCCAGCTTAATGACTTATAAAAGGAACACTTGTGGTGTGACATAGACTATCCCCAGCATTTACAACCCCCAGGAAGGACATGCTTCTCTCTAGTGATGACCATTTCCCTTTTTGCCTGTAATCACTATCCTGACTTTAGTGATTCACTTCCTTGCTTTTCTTTATAGGCTTACCACTCAATTAATATCCCTAAACAATAATGTTTAATTTTGGTAGGTTTAAGTTTTTGTAAATGGTGTCACATAGTGTGTGTTTTGCTGTATCTGCCTCTTTTCCCTAACAGTATTTTTTTTTTAAGAGGGTCACCCAGGCTGGAGTGCAGTATCACGAACACTTCTCACTGCAGCCTCGACCTCCTGGGCTCAAGTGATCCTGCCACCTCAGCCTCCCAAGTAGTTTGGACTACAGGTGATGCCACTTTGCCCAGCTAATTTTTTTTCATTTTGTGAAGATGGGATCTTGCTTTTTTGCTCAGGCTGGTCTCCAACTTCTGGTCTCAAGTGGTCTTCTCACCTTGGCCTTCCAAAGTGCTGGGATTACAGGCGTGAGCCATCGCACCCAGCCTTAACAGCATGACTTCAAGATTCACTGGTGGTGACAGGTGCACCAAAATCTCAGAAATCACCACTAAAGAATTTATCCACATAACCAAAAACCGGTTGTACCCCCAAAACTATTGAAATAAAAATATGAATCTTTTAGTGTCCATGTACGTATTCTGCTGCACAACCATACCACAGTTTCTTCATCCACTCTGCTGTTGATATACCTTAGGGCTGTCTCTAACTGTGTAGGCATGCACTCAAGTCTAGTATGTATTTCTGGTATATGTAAGCATTTATTTGTGTGTGGAATTTATCTTGGAGTAGAATTGCTAGGTCCCTGGGTATGTGCTAATAAAATCATGTCACTTCATATTGCCAAACTTTTTCTAAACTGATTCTATCAACATAAACCCCCATCAACAGTGAGTGAGCATTCTTGCATGCATCCTTGCCAACACTTAATATTGTTAGGCTTTTGAATTTTTGTCAGTCTGATAAATGTGTAGAGTATCACATGATTATTTTAATTTGCACTTTCCTTTTTACTAATAAAGTTGAATAACTCTTCTGTTTTTTTCTCTTTCTCTGTCTTTCCCTCCCCTCTTTTTTTTCTCATTTTGTAAAATTCTGTTTTTCTTGTTTAGTCAGTTGTCTTATTGATTTGTAGTAGTTATTTATATATGCTAGATCTAGACTCTGTAGCAAGTATCTTTTCCCACTTGGTGGCTTGCCCTTTTACTTCCTTATGGGTGTCTTCTGATGACCGGAAGTTCTTGATTTTAGTGTAATACTTTCTGTCTTGTTTTTTTCTTTATGACTAGTGCTTTTTGTGTTTTACCTGGTGACATTTTTCAGTGAAACTTTGAGTTGGTTGTCACGAAGGATGTGAGTCTATTAGAATCAAAGGTGGGCTTTGTAGAGACTGGTACTGGGTGTGTCCTAGTGCGGAGACCCAAAGGCTAGGAACTGAATGTCCTCAAGCACAATAGCTCTAGCTTCTCCAGAAGGCATTTAAAGAAGGCCGTGATCTCTGAGGATGGCTGGTCCAGGACATTGACAGGAGAAAGAGCTGCCTGCGTGATGGCCAGGGTGCTTCCCTCTGCCTCGTCTCCTGGGCTATGCCTCTTGGGTCTGTGCCTGTTCCTTCCTTTATTCAGTGCAACCTCTGAGCTTGTAAAGTCCCATGGCGTGTTATATAGAAGACAGGACTTTGAAAACATACGTTGGACTTGTCATAAGAAGTAAAATTAACACTTCCTCATAACTGTGATAATGTTATCCTATATAATCGTCTCAGACCAGATTTTATCAAAGAAGGTAAGGGCTAGTCTGGCTGCCATTTTTACCTGGAAGTCTTTTACTTTATTTTTGATATTCAGTATTGATCATCTCTTAGTCTTCTGTGCATCATTTATTAACTGCCTTCAGTTTTCACTTCTCTCCTCCTCTTATGTTTTCTTTGATTTATGATTTTTAAAAACAATTGATAGCAAAATGAATGGCCTGTCCACAAGAGTGGTCATTGTGGAAAGAACTCATCCCCAAATGTGAAAATTGGAGGCTCTCTCTCTCTTTGTGTGCCTGCAGACTCCCTGTAATGCAGGATCTCATGGTCCATACACTTTTTGGGGTCATAGACCACTTTGAAAATCTGGTGAAAATTGTGGAGGGAGGAGGAAACCCCTGATGTTATTTATGCTCTCCCCAAAGACTCCCTGGACTTTAGATGAAAAACTCCTGCTGAAACGGCTCTCCCAGTCCATGAAAGAAGGATCTTGGTGGCAGTTGCTGCTGGGGAGATCCCTGGGACAGCTTACCTTCAGCACTGAGACGTGAGAACAGTCCTTTCTAACCCCTCTCCCCATTTAGTCCTCATGGAGGGTGCTCTGTGTTTGTAAATCCGTGGTCGCTGATGTGGATTTGAGCACAGGATGCTGCTCTGTCAATTGTTTCCTCAAACCTCCCCACCAAAACTGCCCGTGCTGACCATTTTTTAATAACCTGTTACGCCAACGGGAAGGAAGCCCCAGGCAAGAATGCCAGGCAAAACCCGCATCTGGGAGCCTCTTCCATAGACACTGTCTTATTGGATGGTGTCAAGTTGCAGGACCACACAGACATTTCACTTTAGAAATGGAGGATGGATGCTGTTTTTGTTACAATCTTTTATTTCTTGTCTTCTGCATGATTCTTAATAGTCCCCTGCCGGATCTCCCAGCTTCCTTTTCATGCTGTCATCTCCTGCCTGCCATTGTCACCTCGCCCTTGGACACTCCAATGGCCCTGATCTCCAGGACAGCCCATAACCCTTTAGTTTCCAATTCACGCTATCCTAGCACATCCCCTGCCGGCCAGCTCGTTGCTTTCCTGCTGCTGCATTGGGTACGTGTTGCACATCTCCCATAGAAAGTCCTTCTTACCTCCATGTGTTTAATTCCTGTCTTCATGGCATGGCCCAGGTGTGGTGTTGTGCATAAAGCACATTCCAATGCCCTGAATTCTTTCTTTAGGGCCTCCATTTTTCCATGGAGTTTCGTGGAGCTTGGAGGGGAGGAAGTTGGGCTGAAATCCTGCCATTTCCATCAGCTGTGGATTGATAGTTCTTTTCACTGAAGGCTGTTATCAGAGAGCATTTCATATTGTCCTGTAAGCTACAATACGTATTTATTCCGAAAAGGAGAATTGTTGGCCCACTGGCTTCAACTTTTCCAGATAATGTTGAATTGTTTTCCCAAGTGCTTGTACTAATTTACAAAGTAACATCGTTCCACTTTTCTATGTCCTTGCCATCTTTCAACATTGTCTGGCTTCTTCATTTTTGCCTATCGTTTAGGCATAAAATAATAACTCATGGATTTAATTTGCATCTTCATGTTCTAGTGAAATTATTTCACATCTTTCTATGTGTGTATTAGGCATTCATCTTCATTTCTTTCACCTATTTGTCTTTTTCTTTTTCATTTCTAAGCACTCTTTAGATATTCTGGATATCCTTTGTAGGATAGTAAGAGAGCATGTATTTTCCCGGGTTCCTTCTATTTTATTCCGCCACCATATCTAGGGTGCCGCATCTTTCTGCATGGGCTGAGGTGGCTCACTGTGATCTACTTGCCATCTCCAGGAAAGCGGAAGGGATGGCAAAAGCACACCATTTGCTTTAAAGCATGACCTGGGAGTTGCTCATGTCACTTCTGCTGACATGCAGTTGGCTGGAACTTAGGTCTCTGTACACACCAGGCTGCAAGGGAGGCTGGGAAATGAAGCCTGTATTCCACACAGCCCTTTACTTAGCTAACAATTTGAAGAGAATGGATCGGAACCCACTGATAGGTTGAAAGACTTAGAAAGGTTTAACCCTGAGAGAGACTAAAGAAAATATAATTATCTTCAAATTAATTATCTCTGAGTAAATCTTTTTCTGATAAACGTTAATATATTTTGTATCATGAAAACTTTGCTTTAAAACGAGTTTTTAAATTTGCTTTAAAAACGAGTTTTAAATTTGCTTTAAAAACAAGTTTTTAATATTGCAATTTGCCAAAACTGCTTTTGTTTTTACTTCAGAAGTATGTTTATGATTAGCAAAGAAAATATAAAGGGAGAATAATAGGAAATCAGATGACCATCTCTGTAGCTACTGAAATGAAATTTATAAAGCATATATTTAATTAGCCAGAAAAATAATATCATGTTTATTGTTTTTTGCAAATGTTGTGGAAGACAGAATCGTAGTCACTTAGTACCAAAACAGGCCTCTAACATTTGTTTTTGTCAAGTTCACATTCATCTTAAATTATAGTGTACAAGTTAGATGATATGGTTTTAAGCTGGTGAATGTGGGAATTTCATGGGTTTAAGATAGGGATTTCTCTGTCTCTTTATCTCTTTCTTCATACCTTAGTTAATGGCATACAACCTCTGATTTCTCGAGGTATGGCGTGAGTCCCGAGAACATTATCCTCTATGGTCAGAGCATTGGGACTGTCCCCACGGTAGACTTGGCCTCGAGGTATGAATGCGCAGCGGTAATTCTCCATTCCCCTCTGATGTCTGGTTTGCGTGTGGCTTTTCCGGATACCAGAAAAACATACTGCTTTGATGCTTTCCCCAGGTAAGTTCATGCTTGTCCAACAAGTGGTAAGTCAGCCAGTGGCCGTGTTCACATCTGATGCTCCCATTAGCTGTGTAAATATTTATTGAATGGAGCCATACGTCAGACCTTGTGCTGGGTGCCACAGGGCATGTGGAAGCAAATATGACACACACTATCCAGAGATTTTATCCTCCCAGTCCTGACTCACTAGTGAAAATCACCCAGATGATGTATAAGGACCTTGAGTATACTGACACCTAGGGTTAATTGATTCAGCTCTGATACACAGGATTTTTAGCAGCACCCATACATCCTAAAGGAACTTACAGTTCAGCACTCATTCATTCAGAGACATCTTATTGAATTATGAGCTGTATACAATGTGTGTGATGGGGTAACTAGTGGTGCAGATGCTCAAAAACTTCAAGCAAGCACAGTTTTGAAATTTATCTTACTTTTTCAGTTGGACAGTACAGGTAAGGGAAAAGGTACCATGCTCAGTTAATTTTTGTAAATAGAAGAATAAAGGCAAAGTGAGTTAGTTGACAAGCCAGGCTTTGATCTTCGGTAAATAGCCACAGGAATGGTATAAATGAACAAGCTCACCTGCCACCCCCTATTCTGCTCTACCACTTTGACCAGAAGATCTCACCCCTGCAGAGTTGCCTGCATGAGGAAAGTGTTTTTAATACAAAATATTTTGCCCCTTAAGCTTTTACCACAGTCCTTGCTAAAGCGGCCTAGGATAGTTACCCCAGGACTGGCCCAGCTCATGTTGCCATTTTATAGAAAAACCCCAGCAGAAGGAAAACACAGTTTTAGGGTTTTTGATTGACCTGTTAATTGCTTTCATCCTGCTATTACTGGAAAAAAAAAAATAAAAGATCATCGTTTGGTTACATAAACATCTATTATACAGACTGGCTCCTTTCACAGAAAGGAACCTTCTGTTAACACCTTGGATGAACTTCAGTTTTATGCAGTTTGTACCAGGATTCAATGAGATTCAGCTTCATGGGAAAGTTGCACTGCAAATTTCTAATGGCGTGGCTGGGAATGCTAAGTAGGGCTAATGTGCCTCTCAAATGTGGCCTTAGTTGTGCTGAATTGGTAATGAGAGGCCAGTTTGCTGAAAGATAGATACTTAGCATGTTTGTGGGAAGCAATGCCCGGAGTTACCCTGACAACAAAACTAATAGGTGTTTTTTGTTTTATTTTTTCCCCCCTGGCTCTTAAATTGGCATGTACCTTAAAATACAGCCATGCCAACAAATTGCAAATGATTAATAACAAATTAGCAACTAATCTTATCTGAGTTTATCTGGTATAGCAGGTATTGGGCTATGCATTTCATGTTCATGGTCCCCCTTCATCTTTATAAGAGTCTTAAGAAGTTTGTCAGCCGGGCACGGTTGCTCATGCCTGTAATCCCAGCACTTTGGGAGGCCAAGGAGGGCGGATTGCCTGAATTCAGGAGTTCGAAACCAGCCTGGGTAGCATGGCAAAACCCTGTCTCTACTAAAAAAAAAAAAAGAAAAATTAGACGAGCTTCGTGGTGTATGCCTGTAATCCCAGCTACTGGGGAGGCTGAGGCATGAGAATCGCTTGAACCCAGGAGGCGGAGGTTGCAGTGAGCCCAGATCACGCCACTTCACTCCAACCTAGGTGACAGAGCAAGACTCTGTCTCCAAAAAAAATAAATAAATAAAGATGTTTGTCCCATTACTGTGCTCATTTTACAGATGAGGAAATGAGAGGTTAAGTAATTTATTGAATTAAGGTCAGTAATTGGAGGACAGGCACAGTGGCTTACACCTGTACTGCCAGCACTTTTTGAGGCCAAGGCCAGAGTATCACTTGAGGCCAGGAGTACAAGACCAACCTGGGAAACACCACAGGATCCTGTCACTACAGAAAAAATTAAAAAGTTAGCCAGCCATAGTGGTGCACATCTATAGTCCCAGCTCCTCAGGAGGCTGGGGTGGGAAGATTCCTTGAGCCCAGGACTTTGAGGTGGCATTGAGCTAGGATTACACTACTGCACTCCAGCTTAGGCAACAGAGCAAGACCCTGTCTCTTAAAAAATTTTTTTAAAAGGCTAGTGATTGGAGACAACAAACGAGACAAATCCTCATAGGTAATGCCGTAAATTATTAATATGATAGATTTCAAACCATTAATGGTTGCATTGACTTTCATCATGAATTGAATTTGAATTTGGTAAGCATTTTCTTAATATGTCCATTGCTGCCAAGTGGCAGAATCATGTGTCCCTCTCCTTAAAGGAGGATACTTTCATATTTCCTTTTCATATTAAAACAAATTTAGAAAAAGGAAAAGGAATCCAGATTATTATTTCATTTATAGTTTATTTTTTTTAACCTCCTTTACACTTGGGATGAGATGATGGCATTCAACTTTAAATATACCCTCCAGGCAGTGGAGAGTCTCTTAAACTGTGCAGTGTGGTGGAGCATAGTCCCAGGCCCATTGTAACTGTTGAGTAAATATCTTTTTAATTGAGTATAATTGAACTCTCTTAAAGGAAGTCACTTTAAAATTAAATATAGAGGGAAAACAGGTTTCCAAATAAGATTTCTAATGTGTATAATTGAATACTGCCACAGTGGCTCTGATCTTTGCAATTACATGGCTGATGAGGTTTTGCAATCTTTCTGGGATGTCTTGAAGTGGTCCGCGGCTCCCTAAGTTTTTAATAAAGGCTAGATGACAGTTGTTTGTAGATCTTTGGAATATGTAATTGATGTTAGAGCTCTTTATTATCTCCATGACCTCATTCCTGTTATTTAATAATCTCTCTGAGCTTCAGTCTCCTCCTTGATTAAAACAGAGGTGGTCATTCCTTTCTCACTCTGTTTCATTGAATATTAAATGAGATTTTGTGTGTTAAGTGCAAAGCACCTGGCTATGGTAAATGTTTAAAAAATGTTAGCTGTTACTTTTTAACAAAAAGATTCCCACAAATAGTACAAATTGGTATCCTTTTGTAACTTCGACTAGGATCAAATATGGAAAGAGAAGTAAACTATAAGAGACCCTTTGGCAGGACAGAATGGAGAGAGAGCCATTTCTCTTGGTTTCTTTGTGGATGAAATGACTGTTATCCCCATCAGAGAAGTCTCCTACACACCCAGCTCAACCAGTGCTTGAAGTTTTTTGGATTCCTCTTTGGGATGTGCTTTCACAGCCTGAAGCATATTATTTTAAAGATCCTCAAATATTCATCCTTTGAGAGTAGATTTGGTTTTTGTAGAGAAGTCATTTGGAATAAAATCTAGGCATTACATTAAGTTTTCAAGCTAAATAGTACAGTTTTTATTTTTTAAAATGAGGCACTTGCTTTTATGAAATGGGGTGTGTATCTTTGAGTCAAATCTGATGGTAGCTCTCAAAACAGAATTCTGAAGACTTGAGTGGCAGCAGATTAAGTGTCCAGCTTTCCAAAGAGACATTCATTTGATATGTTAAGTTCTGGCCCTTTTTAAAATTCTCTTGAAAAATAATATATAAATATTAAAAAATCTAAAAATAATATAAAAATTAATATGTAAAAAATAGTAGTTACTGGTTTGCTAGTCTGATGCTCTAAAGAGTTCTGTCTTTAATAAAATACTTTAACAAATACAACAGCCAAATGCGGTGTGCTATTCTTGTTTGGATCCTGGAACAGAAAAAGGACATTAGTGGAAAAACTAGTGAAATCCAAATAAAGTCTGGAGTTTAGTTCATAGTAATGCACCAACGTGGGTGTTTTAGTTTTGACAGATGTATCACGGTAATGTACAATGTTAACCTTATAGGAAATGGGTTAGGAGTATGTAGGGGGACTGTATTATCTTTCTTTTCTTTCTTTTTTTTTTTTTTTTTGAGACAGTCTCAGTCTGCCGCCCAGGCTGGAGTGCAGTGGCAACATCTCAGCTCACTGCAACCTCCCGCTCCCAGTTCAAGCAATCCTCCTACCTCAGTCCTCTGAGTAGCTGAGATTGCAGGCATGCACCACCATGGCCCGGCTGATTTTTGTATACACTGTATTATCTTTACACCTTTCCTGCAAGTTCAAAATTACTCTAAAATGCAAAGTTGATTTAAGAAAAAAAAATTAATTACCAGAAAAAAAAATAAAGCAAGAAAAAGCCAAACTGTTATGATATGTTAATGTAGGTTCATCGAATGTACTGCTGTGGTAGGGGATATTGATAATGGGGGAGGCTGTGCATGTGTGGGGACAAGGAGGTATCTGGGAAGTCTCTGTACCTTCCTCTCAGTTTTGCTGTGAACCTAAAACTGCTTTAAAAGATAAAGTTCTTAATTTAAAAAAAAAAAAAAAACCCACGGTGTTATTTCCCTGCCTGTGGAGATTTATTGACTTATCATCATTAAATGTGATGTGTATTATCTGTGAGCATAACTAATAGAGTTCTTTTTCTGCCTCCCCCCTTTCCGTTTTGCAGCATTGACAAGATATCTAAAGTCACCTCTCCTGTGTTGGTCATTCACGGTACAGAAGATGAAGTCATCGATTTCTCCCATGGCCTAGCGATGTACGAGCGCTGTCCCCGAGCCGTGGAGCCCCTCTGGGTTGAAGGGGCTGGGCATAATGACATAGAGCTTTATGCACAATACCTAGAAAGACTAAAACAGTTCATATCTCACGAACTTCCTAATTCCTGAAGACAACAACTTGATCTTACCTCATTTACTGTGAACAGAAGAGTCCTCTGTTTTGCACATGCTTTAACTGGGTAGCTGTAAAGGCTTGATAACCATGAAGAAGTGCCCAACCTTTAGGGTGTTCTAATCAAAGAGCTGATGAAATCTCAGTCTTTTGTATCTAGAGGTTGTTCTGCTAATTCACACAACACGTTAAACTGAACAGTCGTGATTCCCAGCTTCATTACCTTGCAGGAATGGGAATGAGAGCTGAATGTAAGGACAATTTTCTAGTGCTGTATAAAGTAGCCTCGCATCTGTTTCTCAACCTTACCCATCATTTCTGACATTCATGCAGAACTCGCCCCTGTCTCCACCAATGTTCTCAGTATTTGACATGCAGCTCTCTTTCTGCCACTGGATCCATGGGTTCAATCCATTTGTGAAGCTGTGATAGTGTAACTGGAAAGCTAGTGTGGTGAAAATTCCTTTATTATTTTTTGTTAACATGCTGATCTTTCCCTGGACAAATGAACTGAAGGGTAATTCACTGGAATTATCATGTACAGCTTCATCAACTGTAACCATATAAATATAACTGGATTATTCTTAAACAAAAAGAAACTAGGGGTTTTTTTAAGTGTAAATTTATTACTAGCCAACAGAGTTTTAATATTTTGATTGTCCGGTTGGTTTAACAAAGAGCCTAGCCGACTTTCCTTCTGTAAAGTCCTCCTTGTAGGCTTTTTTAAAGTACTGTACATATTTGCAATCACATTGTGCATAGATTCTTAATGGTAGATATGATTTCTTTTGTCAGGCTACAACAATGAACTGCAAATTCCTTGTTTGTAATGTAAATGATTGAATACATTTTGTTAATATGTTTTTATTCCTATGTTTTGCTATTAAAAATTTTATAACATTTCCAAGACAAAAATTCCAAGTTTATGCTTTGAAGAATTTATGTAATTAAAATTTCACTAAACTAATCTTTTTAGTTTAGGAATTATTTGGGTTTTGACACTGGAGTTGCGCCAAATAAGCATCAGAAATAGAAGATGCTTAACATTGCTATACTACTTGTATTGGTTAGGGGTTTGGATTTGGGGGTTCTTTGGTTTTAATTTTTTTTCCAAATTTAAAAGCCTTAAATGTACTATAAGCCTCAGATCGTTGTACAACTGGACTGCGGTTGATTGCCAGTTTGTGTACTGTTGCTTGGATGCAGCACAGTGGTTGGTAATGGAATAAAGGATGCATGGATCAGAATGTGTGGGCTTGTGCAGTTTTTTTCTTCATCTCTCCATCAAAGAAAATAGTGAATAAGAAAACAACTTTTTGTCTTGATATAAGAAGAAACCCTTGGGGCTTTCAAACTGCACCACCTTTCTCAAGGTATATGGTTTTGTTCTATAAAAGGCCTTAGATTACTTTTGGAAGAAGCCAAGATATAAAGCATATAGCAGTAAAGTGCAGATGATATCTAACTAGAGGATGCAGTGGATTCTGGCTATGAAACAAAACTGATGAAGGTGACCTCATTGCGACCTGGCTCAGAGGAAGGACAGTACCTCTTTTGTTGGGAAGCCTGGAACAGGTGTGTTCCATAGTTTTCAGCCGTTTGACCACCTGAGCAGAAAAGAGCAACTGAGGGATGCTAGTTTCCAACTCTTGGAACATACTCTCTTGAGGGTGCATTAGGAGGAAGTGGTGGTCAGGAAGGTGTGAGGACATTGGAGTGTGCACATGTGAATGTGTGCACACATGCATATGCAGGCTACTTCCTGATCTTGAATCAGGTGGGTGGGGCTGGCTCACTTGAGGGGCCATCAGCATATCTCCAGTGGTGATGCCTGTCCCAGAAGTCTGGGAGACCTAGGTGGGAAAAAAGCACAAGCAATGACCTGCCTTTGGGGCCAGAGAGCAGCGGGCCAGGGTTGCCAAAGACCTGATTTCTGATGCTATTTGTCTGCTGCTTGCATCTTCTGTAATCATTACCCCCCCTGTTTTCTTCTGAACTATTTAGTAAATTTCCTTTCGTCAGCCAAATATCAGGAAATGATAAATTGACAATAACAGAAACTAAGGTGGCAAAGCCTTTTGCTTCATTGGTTTTGTCACTTGATGTGGATGGTTTGTATCCACTGGAAGCAGCTCGTGCTTTCCCAAAACTGAGGAGGGGTGTTTCTCCACTTTTTGCCAGGGTTTGGCATGGGAACAGCGTTCCTCTGAGAATTGCATGTGTGGTAACAGTGAGAATCCCAGGGAGAAAACTTCTCTGTTGGCTTCTGAGAGATACCCCTCCTGAGCTGCAGGCTTTCTCTAGAGCTGTTCTCCATTCAGACCTGGGGCCGGATTCCAGGTGTTCGGTTTCCACTAAGTGGGGTAGCGTCTCCTCTCTCACTGCCTTACTATTTCTTTCTCCCTAGTCAAGAAGGAAAAATCAAGTGGCTACCTGAAGTCCTTGCAAAGTATAGAGAAGGTATATGCATTATTTCTAATATATGAATTCATGTCTTACACTTGTGGAAATCCGTTTATAACTATTAAAGGCCTAGAAGTAACATTCAGAGCAAGATATTGTGACCATATTATTATTCATTCTGTTGATTATTATTACGCTTTATGATCCCTAAAATTAAGCAGAGTAATACAGTTTTGGATCACTCATAATTGCAGGAAAATCTCAAATCCTAATTTAAATCATGGTTGCATCCTTTGAAAACAAGAATGGAATGATTGCTACTGTCTCAAAATAGAGTCTATGGTTTAAAAAACAAAAAAACCTGTTAGCACTCTTGTTCAAGACAATTTTAAATGTGAGAATCAAAGGTTTGAAAGGTCAAATGAATTGTCAAAATACTCTTTTTGGGAACATTTCTCTGACCCTTGATGTGTGGAGGAGGAATATAGAGTCTATAGACTTCGGGGGCCTTGATTACTTCAGGAAATGATCACAAGTGTATTAGCCTGCACAGAACAGGGCAGGGTGTGTCTTCTTGATTTGAGGGATCATCTTGCGTTCAAGTTGAAAATTGAATGCCCCCTCTCTCAGTGCTCCCCTTTCTATAGGTACCTGCTACTGCCCTTTCTTAGAACTAGGACTTGAAAGTGCAAACACATGAGGAGGGTCTGTCTGTTCTAGTCTTTTTCAGGTGAGCCTTTTCAGAGAGAGGATTAGGACCATATCTAACCTGTCTTCGTATCCAAGCTGGGTGATTTTGACCTCGTTCCCTAATTTCTCTGGGCCTCTGATGCATTTTCCCCCTGTTGACCACACTTAGGGCACATAGTCATTAAATGAAATCATGGCTATGCAAATACTGTCCATTTTTTGCTTTATTTTTGACACAGGGTTCACTCTGTTGCCCAGGCTGGAATGCAGTGATGTGATCGTGGCTCACTGCAGCCTCGACCTCCCAGTCCTCCCATCTCAGCCTCCCAAATTAGCTACCGTGCCTAGCTAATTTTTATGTTTTTTGTAGAGACAGGGTTTCGCCATGTTGCCCAGGCTGGTCTCAAACTCCTGGCCTCAAGCGATCCTCCTGCCTTGGCCTCACAAAGTGCTGGGATAACAGGTTGAGTCTCCACACCTGGCATTTTGTGCTTTATAAAACACTCTAAGTTGCACTACTGACAGCAGAGCTACTTGATCAAGATGAAGCTCTCAAAAGAAAATAGAACTAACATTTGAAGAACTAGGGGAAAGCAAGCACCAAATTATCTTCAAAAAAGTATAGTACGCCCAGGCAGTTATAAGAATAAATTCCTTCAGACTATTAAGAAACAATTCCGTAGTATATTAACAGTTCCAAAGGTGCGTGCACGCACATATCCATTCATACTCAAGAGACTAAAGTGGAGCTCACATACAGAGGCAAAAGTGCTAAACAAAATACTGCAAAATCAGTCCTCTATCAAAAGAACAATATAGCATGATCAAATTAGAGTTATACAAACACATTAGGAGATTACGTTACTTTCTGTTTACCAGTAGTAACGAGTTAGGAAGTTTCATGGCAAACAGACCTCACAATAGTAACACAGAAAACATACTCAGTGCAATAATGAACCTAGAAGATCTCGTGACTTGTTTTCTGCTTTGTGATAGTCCTGAGATGTAAACCATCCCTTCCATTGAAAACAACTAACACTACTGAATTAAATGGTAAAAATCTAAACAGATGCATAAACTGTCAAGAAAATAAGACCTGCGTGCAGGCCAAATGCAAAGTAAAGATAAGAACTGACAGGGAGGAGGAGGAGCACTAAAACTAATTTTCTCTTTGAAGGAATTTGCTGGACTGGTTTATTCTGAACACCGGTTTTCCAGTCTGGTGAATCTCAGAGCAGTGAACAAAACCTAGAGCACCCTCCAAGGCAGAAGATCTACTTGGAAACGATCCTCTTTCAGGACAAATTCTTAGGATCATTTCAACAGACACAGAGAAAACCTTTTATGGAATTCAATGTCCCATTTAAGTTAGAAAAAAAAAAAGCTCTTACTAAACAAGGAATAGGAGGAAACTTTTATGTAGAGAGATTATCTCCAAACATAATAAGCATTATACCAAGAGGCAAAACATCAGAAGCATTATGCTACTTTAGATTGGAAATTAAAGATAACATCCACTACCCTCACTGTCTTCGAAGTTACACAAAAATTTCTAGCAAGTTCAGTAGGGTCAAAAAAGGTAAAAAGATGTAAGACATGGAAAAGAAGAGGCAGTGAATATGCTCTAAATCCAAACTATTGTGATGGTTGCACAACTCACACTTGTCAAAAAATCATTAAAATGTACATATAAAATCTATCAATTTTATAAGTAAAGTATACCTTAATAAAAATTATAAAAAGAAATGAAGAAAACTATTATTTTTGGGTTATGATTGTCTATGTAGAAAACCTGACAGTATCTATAAATTATTAGATTTAATAAGAGTTTAAGTTGCTAGACACAAAATCAATATACAAAAATCTACCTTATTTCAATAAATCAGGAAAAATATTTAATAAGTCTTAGAAAAGAAAAATGCCACTTACAATAGTATTAAAAAACATTAAATACCTAAGACTAACACACCATGTACAAGACATGTTCAGGAGAAAAAGTTATTTTTGAAAGACATTAAAGAAAACCTAAATTAGAGATATACCATGTTTATGGAAAAGAGGTCTCACTATTTAAATATATCAGTGCTTCCAAAATAGATCTGTGGGGTTAATATGATTCCAATCAACATCCCAACAGGCTTATTTCTGGACCCTGATTCTAGAAATGTGTGATTCTGAAATTTGTATGGAAGAACAAAGGGCCAAAAATAGCCAGAATAACTGAAGATGAAAAAGACGGAGATAAATACCTTACCAGAATAAAGAATTCCATCTGAGAAATTTCAAGATTCAAAAGCCTCCATCCTTCCAATTTTGTAGTTTTTAATGCCCCTCCCATATTTTGTACTCCCCTGCACATCGCAGTTATCATTAATATACTTAATAATTTTTATATTATCATTAATATAAATAGTTTATTATTTGTGGTTCATATGATTCCAGAAGTTATAGCCATGTATTAAGATAAGAAACATTGATCTGGGCCTGGCGGCCCATGCCTGTAATCCCAGCTGCTTGGGAGGATGTCTTGAACCCGGGAGGTTGCAGTGAGCCAAAATTGCACCACTGCACTCCAGCCTGGGTGACAGAGGCTGATCCTGTCTCAAAAAATAAATAAAGTAAAATAAAATAAAATGGTTTTAAAAAAGGAGAAAAGAATGAGATATGTATATTTCATGTAGTAACACCCAAGAGAAACAATTGAAAGATGATTTAGAATTAACAGATTAATAAAATAATTGGTGACAAAATGAATCTTGAAACCTCAAAGAAATAAATTTTTAGATTTGATTTATTTAAACTGTAAAACTTTCATATTAAAAATAGCATACTCTAATGACAAATTTGGGGTAAAACATTACAAAGCATATGATAGATAATGTAAAAATATACTTAGTTATCCAATGATTGAGACACTCCATGTGTGAAAGAGCACAGGACACAAAGAGACTGTTCATAAGAGATTGTTGTCTTTAATAATCATATAGATTTAGTTAAATAATCAAATGTAGCAAATAACTACAGATTTAAATAGTAAAATTCCATTTTAAACAATGAACTTGGTATAAATATTTAAAATATAATACCCATTGGTGGTGAGGGTGTAGATAAATGGGTTCTCTAAAATTACACTGCTCACTATATATCACATAGGCACAAACTTTCTAAAGTACACCTTGACTCAAAATCCTAACAATGTTCAGTCACTTAATGTAACTAATTGTTCCTAGGAATTTAGCCTTAGGAAATAATCAAGATGAGCTAGAATTATATGGGATAATTACTGCTCTACTCTTAGTAACAGTGAAAGCTCGCAAACAATCTGTTTTCATCCATAGGGTTTTAATTATTGTGTTTAAACAACGAATTACTCTGCATAAAAGTAATGGATTTACTATCCATAAAAGATAATGCCATAGAATAGTATTCAGTGACATGAAAATATTTTCAAGAGGTAGGCATGGTGGCTCACACCTGTAATCCCAGCTGCTCAGGAGGCTGAGGCCAGAGGATCACTTGAGCCCCGAAGTTTGAAACTGCAGTGAGCTATGATCACACCACTGCACTCCAGCCTGAGTGACAGAGTGAGACTCTGCCTCTTAAAAGAAAAAAAAAAGAGAGAGATAGGCAATTGAATCTCATCAACAGAAATGTGCCTGTTAACATTTTGGTACATAGCCAGCTGTTTGTCCAAGTTTGGGGGTGTGGAGGAGGTGCAGGAAGCAGTGGGGGGCAGTCATACACATGAACTATTTGGTATTCACTTTTATCACATAACAATGTGTCTTGAAAATCTTAAATTTTTTTTCTTTTTTTAAAGAGATAGGGTCTTGCTCTGTCACCCAGGCTGAAGCACAGTAGCACAATCATAGTTCACTGCAGCCTCAAACTCTTGGGCTCAAGCAATCCTCCTGCCCCAGCCTCACATGTAGCTGGGACCGCAGGTATGTGCCATCACACCCAGCTAATTTTTTTATTTTTCGTAATCTCACTATGTTGCCCAGGCTAGTCTCAAACTCCTGGCCTCAAGTGATCCTCCCACCTCGGCCTCCCAAAGTGCTGTGATTACAGGCATGAGCCACCACACCTGGCTCTCTAAGTGTCTCCTTAAGACACCTTTACAAAGAGGAATGTCCCAACCCATTCTTCAGGATTCATGTGAAGTAGTTGTTATATAAAATAGTATCAGTAAGAGCTTTTGTTATCATAATTTGTTCTGGAACACCACTGGATGGTACTACCTAACTCCCCCAGAAAATGCTGCTTTTACTAAAGAGAACAAGTATTGGGGTAAATCACTTCCCCTTGTGTGTGAGGGTTATGCAGCCAATAAATGAAGTGCAAATAAATACCGCATTTCACTCTGTCCAGCTCTAATGCTTCCACGTGAGGCTTTGCCCACTAGGATTGCAGCAGGAGACACAGGCATTTCCCATTGGAACTTGCCTGGAGCTTGCCCTGCTGGATGGGTTCCAGGCAGAGGGCCAGCCCTGGTGCAGGAGGCCCACCTGCTCCTGACCCTGTTCCTTTTCAGCCAGAGGCCTTGACCACTGCCTGGGCCTCAGAATCCTCGTGTGTGAAGTAAGGGGTCCATTTCATCTGCAGTTCCTCTATGTGTGTATGGCAAGACATACGTAACATACAATCTACCTTTTAAACCTTTTTTAGGTGTGCCAGTTCAGGGGCATTAAGTGCATTCACATTGTTGTGCAACCATCACCACTATCCATCTCTAGAACTTTTTCATCATCCCAAACTGAAACTGTGTACCCACTAAGCAGCACTAACTCCCCATTTCCCCATCACCCAAGCCCCTGGCATCCACCATTCTACTTTCTGTCTCTATAAATTTGACCACTCTAGGTATCTCATATATGTGGAATCATTAAGTGTACTTGTCCTTTTGCGTCTGGCCTATTCACTTAGCATAACGTCCTCAAGGTAGATTTTGTTCCTTTCTAAGGCTGAATAAGTTTCCATTGTATGTATATACCATTGTATTAGTCCATTTTCATGCTGCTGACAAATACATAACAGAGACTGGGCAATTTACAAAAGAAAGAGGTTTATTGGACTTAGAGTTCCACAGGGCTGGGGAGGCCTCACAATCATGGCGAGAGGCGAGAAGAGCAAGTCACATCGTACATGGTTGGCAGCAGGTAAAGAGAGAGCTTGTGCAGAGTAACTCCTGTTTTTAAAATCATGGGATCTTGTGAGACCCATTCACTATCACAAGAACAGCACGGGAAAGACCAGCTCCCGTGATTCAATCATCTCCCACTGGGTCCCTCCCACAACATGTGGGAATTATGGGAGCTACAAGATGAGATGTGGGTGGGGACACAGAGCCAAACCATATCAACCATATTTTCTTTATCCATTCATCTGTTGACGAACATTCGGGTTATTTACACCTTTTGGCTATTATGAATAGTGCTGCTATGAACATGGGTGTGCAAATATGTCTGAGACTCTGCTTTCAATTCTTTGGGGTATATACCCAGAAATAGAATTGCTGGATCATATGGTAATTCTATGTTTAATTTTTGAGGAACCACCATATTTAATCTGTACTTCTTAAAAAAAAATTTTTTTTCACTTTTTAAGTTCTGGAGTACATGTGCAGAATGTGCGGGTTTGTTACATTGGTAAATGTGTGTCATGGTGGTTTGCTGCACCTATCAACCCATCACCTAGGGATTAAGCCCAGCGTGCATTAGCTCTTTTTTCTAATGCTCCCCCTTCCCCGCCACCCTCCCCTGACAGGCCCCAGTGTGTGTTGCTCCCCTCTCTGTGTCCATGTGTTCTCATTGTTCAGCTACCACTTATAAGCAAGGATGTGCAGTGTCTGGTTTTCTGTTCCTGCGTTAGTTTGCTGAGGATAATGGCTTCTAGCTTCATCCATGTCCCTGCAAAGGATATGATCTTGTTCCTTTTTATGGCTGCATAGTAGTCTGTGGTGTACATGTATCAAGTTTTCTTTATCCGGTCTGTCATTGACAGGCTAATCTGCAATTCTTAACAGGAGTCTTGGGATCTATGACCCCCTTTGAAACTGCATGCCATACTTTGGATGCCTGTATGTACGGGCATTTTTCTGGGGAGGAAATCCACAGTTCCAGTGGAAGGAATCAATGATTCTGAAAGATTAAGAACATAGAACTAGATGGTTTTTACAGGTTCTTTAAAAATCAATGTTTTTGGCCTCTGAGAACTGTGAGAGAAGATTATGGAGAGGTTAAGGAGCTTGGATTTATCCCACAGTCAATCCTAGGGAGAGGCACGAGCTTGTTAGAACACTTTGAGTAAGGAGGGGGTCTCTGGTTGTACCAGAGTGGAGTATAGAAGCCTTTACAAGCCCAGAAGAAGACAAGACAGTGAAGGAGTCCTGGATGCAGAGACAGCAGGTCTAGCTGGGAGTTTTTGTGCCATGGGAAACGTGTGACCTTGGGCAAATCCCTTAACAGCTTTGGGCCTGTGCCTTATCTCTGAAATGGTAGTAATTCCTTGACTACACAGTCAAGTAAGGATCAGGTGAAATTCTGGACGTAGAAATAAATGCCTTGCAAGAAGTAATGCAGGCTTGGACCTTCTCATTAAATGGATGGGCGAGGTCTGGGTTTAGAACAAAACAGAAAACACTTTGAAAACTCTTGGGTAAGACAGTTTACCCTGTCTGTGCCCTCACTAGGTTGTTACTTAAAATCATTACTCTGCTGCTAAATGATTTACCATTTGGCTGGCCCCAGCTTGTTCACACCTGGCCCTGTCTGGTTCTGTCTGGGTGTGGGTGGAGATGGGCCTAGGGCCTCCAGACCTACACAGATACTGTCTTCCGTCTGAATCCCACCGTGCCAGACCTCCCGTCTTCAGGCTCCCACGTGCCCTGCAGATAGATCTGTGAGGCACAGGTGGCTTCTGAGCCCCTCCAGCACATTCCAGGATGGGACCTGGAGGGGGTCAGGGTCCCTAAAATAAAAAGCCAGTTTGGGAAAGAAGTGGACCCTCTCTGTGTTGGTATCAAAGCAAGGGCTAGGGGAGCCAGCTCAGAAGAGAGCAGAGAAAGATGTTTGATGAAGCCTGAGTTATATTTAAGAGGGGGGCTCAGAAGAACTTACAGGAAAGATGCCCTTTAAATAACTTTTTTTTTTAATTTAAAATTTTAACATTTTATCTAAAGAAGTGGATAAAAGATATTTTTACAGTTTAAGGGGGAATAAAAAACCCATATTCCCACTATTGAACCTGAAATAGAATATTACCAGGACCTTAGAAACTCACTTTCTCTTGTTCTCCCGCAATCACATTCTCTTTCCTTCTGTATTCCAGAGTAACCTCTATCTTGAATTTCCTCTCACTCGTTTTCTTTACTATATGGTAAAAATGTATGTGATATATTTATATCTATATATGTGGATATGCATATATCACATATGTATGTGTATGTATGTATGTTATATAATCTGCTCTTTAAGATTTTGTGCAAGTATAATCCTACTGCTGTACTTTTCATTTGTTTTCTTCTTTTTTTTTTTTTTTGGAGACAGAGTCTCACTCAGTCTACCAAGCTAGAGTGCAGTGGCATGGTCTCCGCTCACTGCAACCTCTGCCTCCTGGGTTCAAGCAATCCTCTTGCCTCAGTGTCCCAAGTAGCTGGGACTACAAGCATGCGCCACCATGCTCAGCTAATTTTTGTATTTTTAGTGAGACAGGGTTTCACCATCTTGGCCAGGCTGCTCTTGAACTCCTGACCTCATGATCCACCCACCTTGGCCTCCCAAAATGCTGGGATTATAGGTGTGAGCCACCCCACTCAGTCTATGAAATCTTTTGTTGGTGGACATTTAGGTTGTTTTCCAGGCTTTTGCTATTAGTTTCGTACATCTTACAACATGAGGGACTTCTGGTTGAAGGTTCTTAATCTTGGCAACATACTGAAATTATCTGAGAGGCATTTACAAGTGCTGATGGCTGGGGTGCAACCCTTAGAGATGCCAATTTAATCAGTCTGGAGGGGGTTCCAATGGGCACTTAGAAATTGAAAGCCACTGCTCCAGAAAAGGCTTCTCAATCTCCAGTGTGTACACAGATCACCCGGGGATGCAGGTTTTCACTCGGTAGGTTCATGGTAGAACCTGAGATTCTGCATTTGTGAGAACCTCCCAGGGGCTGCTGGTCCATGGCCCCATCTGAGTATTGCTGAGTCATTAGGGATCTGCCTGTTCAGCTTCACCAGGTAATGCCAAGCCATTTTCCAAAGGAAGGGCACCAATTTACCCTCCCATCAAGAGAGGATGGGAGGTCTAGTCATCCACATGTGGCATCCTCTAACTTTGTAAATTTTTGCCTAGTGGATGTGAAATGTTATGCTCCTGATTACATATGAGAATAAGCAACTTTTCAGAAACGTGGTCATTTGTAAGTTCTATATTATGAAATGTCTGTATATGACTTGACTACTTGATAGAGTTCTATATTTTTCTTTTTTGAAGAAATTATTTATATATTCTAGATACAAATCCTTTATATATGATCAATATATTCTCTCCATTTGTCTTTTGAAGAGAATTTTATTTACTGATTCTTCCTCTCAGTGATATCCCAGTTGACATATTAGTTTCTAATTAGGAAGCTTCTAATTAGTTTCTAATTTCTTGCCACTCCCATGTGAGCCATTTCAGCACTATCAACTTCTCAGAATCATTTAAGAAAAGATATATGTAAAGAGCAGACTAAGGCTAGGCGTGGTGCCTTATGCCTGTAATCCCAGCACTTTGGAAGTCCGAGGTGAGTGGATACCTGAGGTCAGGAGTTTAAGACCAGCCTGGCCAACATGGCGAAACCCCATCTCTACTGAAAAACTACAAAAATTAGCCAGGCATGGTGGTGGGCGCTTGTAGTCCCAGCTGCTCTAGAGGCTGAGGTAGGAGAATCGCTTGAGCCTAGGAGGCGGAAGTTGCAGTGAGCTGAGATCACGCCACTGCACTCCAGCCTGGCCAACAGAGTGAGACTCTGTCTCGAGAATAAATAAGTAAATAAATAAAACAATTTAAAAAGAGCACACTGAGGTCACTGGGCAATTGCCTAAGGCCAGGAGTTCAAGACCAGCCTGTACAACGTAGTGAGACTCTATCTCTCAGGGGGAAAAAAAAACAAAACAAAACCATTTGATGCATAATTAATGAACAATAAAGAAAAACACATTCTTTTTTTTTTTTTTTTGAGACAGAGTCTCGCTCTGTCACCCAGGCTGGAGTGCAGTGGCATGATCTCAGCTTACTGCAACCTCCACCTCCCAGGTTCAACCGATTCTCCTGGCTCAGCTCCCTGAGTAGCTGGGATTACAGGCACCTACCACCATGCCTAGGTAATTTTTGTATTCTTAGTAGAGACGGGGGTTTCACCATGTTTGCCAGGCTGGTCTCGAACTCCTGACCTCAGGTGATCCACCTGGCTTGGCCTCCCAAAATGTTGGGGTTACAGGCGTGAGTCACCGCGCCTGGCCCACATTCTCTTAAACAGACCTTATTTGCCAAGCTGACTGATGGATAGAATTTACCCATGCATTCATTAATTCAACAAATGTTTCTGGTTCTAAACATTCAATTTGGTTCTGGGGGATGCAGCAGTGAACAGACAAAGCTCCTGTCCTCTTGGAGCTTATACTCTAGTAGAGGAAACAGACAATAAACAAGTGAGCAAATAAAAAAATTAAATGGTAGTACACAGTGTATTACACACATTTTGTTTTTCTCAACAACAACAACAACAAAATGCTGAGAAAGTGATTAAGGGCGTCAAATCTTTAGGCTTTTGGGAGGATGAGGGTGTAGTGGTTCGACACGTATCTGTGACGTTTGTTTACCTGAGCTTGAATTTTAGCTCCACCTGCTACTAGCTGTGACACAGGGACATTATTTAACCTCTCTGTGCTTCCTCACCTGTAAAGTAAGGATGATTTATTACTTACCTCATAATATTAATGTGAGGATTATATGAGCCCAGAACATACTGAGCTCTCAATAAATACCAGCTAGTAATCATCTGGAGAAACAGAATGTTTTATTCTTTACTGAAAGGATTTTCCACATGAGCACATTAATAAAAAGCCTCTTGGAAATGTATGGGAAATGGCATCATTCATTCAATGTGTACTGAAGCTTGATTCATTCCAGGCCCTGAATCATGCGTAAGAATGCCTTTTATGTATAACAGTACACCTTGGTTTTTAATTTTTTTAGTAAGAATTTTCTTTGTAAAAATTGTTATCTTTAGAAACACAGGAAGTGTTTTCATTTCTCTTCCACATATTTAGAACCAGTGCCCTTCCCTCAGAATGTCTCAATGCAAACACAAGCAAGCACAACTTTTCTTCTGAAGACAGCGTATATTTCTCCAGCAAAATGGTTTATTTTAAAAGAACCAGAATGGCCTGACAGTATCCAGCACTTCAACTGATGTAAAAGGGAACAGTTTTAGGGTAATTTCACAAGTCAGTCTTTCTCTTTCTCTTTCTCACACACACAGAGACATACAGAAACACAAACACCACTCATCAATTGTTTCATAAACTTGCTTGCCTCCTGTATTTGCAAATTACATCAGCTTGTTGACGTGGCTTATACTTTGACTAGAAGAGTTCATGTGCCCAGTCAGGATCTGCAACAAATACAGAATCGCAAAACTAGGAGAGTCTTTGACAAATATCTGGTATGAAATTACCCAACATGGAGTAGGCCACAAATTTCTGGGGAGTAGGCAGGTGGTAGGGAAAAGGAGAGGAGAAGAGGGGAAGAATTACTGCAATATATCCTGGAATTTATACTTTCTAACCATTATCTGTAAAAGAAATAAACATATTTCACCTACACATTGATGGTTCTTTTCTAATGTTTATGATTAATCAGCCATTCTACAAATTCATTTTACAGCATTTTTGGACTCACTAGTATCCTATTTTGTAAATATTTTCTTAACCAATAATTAAGTACAAATCCTATCATGCTGGATTCTAGTAGTTCTCAGAGTGTGGTCCTTAGAACAGCAGCATCACCTGGAAACTCGTTAAAAATGCACATTCTAAGGCTGGGTGCAGTGGCTCATGCTTGTAATCCCAGCACGTTTGTTACTGGAAAGGGTCCTGATCCAGAACCCAAGAGGCAGTTACTGGATCTTGCGCAATTAAGAATTCGGAGTGAATCCATAGAGTAAAGTGAAAGCAAGTTTATTAGAGAAGTAAGATAACAAAAGAATGACTACTCCATAGGAGGAGCAGCGACATGGGCTGCTCGGCTGAATATACTTATTGTTATTTCATCATTACATACTAAACAATGGGTGGATTATTCACGAGTTTTCTGGGAAAGGGTAGGCAATTCCTGCAACTGAGGGTTTCTCCCCCTTTTAGACTATATACGATGACTTTCTGATGTTGCCATGGCATCTGTAAACTGTATTGATGCTGGTGGAAGGGGCTTTTAGCATGCTAATGCATTGTAATTAGCACATAATGAGAAGTGAGCAGTGAGGACGACCAGAGGTCACTTCCACCGCCATCTTGGTTTTGGAGGGTTTTGGCCAACTTCTTTACCACATCCTGTTTTATTAGCAGGGTCTTTGTGACCTTTATCTTGTGATACCAGTCCTGACGACCTCCTATCTCATCCTGTGACTAAGAATGCTTAACCTCCTGGGAATGTAGCCCAGCAGGTCTCAGACTTATTTTACCCAGCCCCTGTTCAAGATGAAGTGGCTCTGGTTCAAATGCTCTGACACTCCTGAGGTGGGAGGATCTCTTGAGCCTAGGATTTTAAGGTCAGCCTGGGAAACATAGTCAGACCCTGTCTCTACAAAAAATAAAAAAATTAGTTGGGCATGGTGGTGTGTGCCTGTGGTCCCAGCTACTGGGGAGGCTGAGGTAGGAGGATTGCTTGGCCCTGGGAGGTCAAGGCTGCAATGAGCTGTAATAAAAAGCCTTTCAAGTGATTTGATCTGATTCATGCTATATTTAAATAAATAAGGCATCCTACTGAGAATTAATTGCTCTAGAAAGAGTTTTTAGAAGTATTTCCTAGAAAAGAAAAGACTTACTGTTCTTCGTTCATAATAATAAGTGAGAACTGCTTTCAAAGCTGCCCCAGCCCTTCAGTGACAACTTCCTTCTGTCAGTACACGTGCTTCCGAAGGCCAGCCAGTCAGCAACAGCCTCCCTCCAGGGACCATGCTTCTAAAGGTTTTTTAATCCCTAAAAATTCCCACCGCTGAGTCGGCCAGCCTCCAAGTCCTGCACTCCACAAAACTCTGCAGAGATCAGCAGCATGCTGTGTTCACTTCTCCCATTGCCAAACTGCTGTAGAGCAGCAGCCTCTTCCTTCCACAACTCCAGGCAAAAGTTGGATTCAGTCCAGAGGTCACCCCTCTGACACTTACAGGGGTATACACTGTAAACACATGAGGTGAGCCATGTGCGAGGTAACGCTGAGTAAATGTGTTGACTTGGAGAGGCTGTCACATTGCTGTGACACATACACACACCACACGGGCCAAACCAACCACATCAGCAGCCCTGTGGGCTATAGGCCATCAGTCTGCAGCATTCAAATTAGTGCAATCCTTTATCTCATACATTTAATTCATTTTAGGCAGTCCAGGAAGTATTAGGATTCTCCGGAGAGACAGAAAATTAAATATGTATATAAAATACTTATATATATAGTCATGTGCCTCATAATGATGTTTTAATCAATGATGAGCCACAATAGTGGTCCCAAAAGATTATTATTATCATTATTATTTTCTTTTTGAGATGGAGTCTCACTCTCACCCAGGCTGGAGTGCGGTGGTGCAATCTTGGCTCACTGCAACCTCCGCCTTCTAGGTTCAAGTGATTCTTCTGCCTCAGCCTCCAGAGTAGCTAAAATTACAGGCACATGCCACCAGGCCCAGCTAATTTTTTTGTATTTTTAGTAGAGACGGGGTTTTGCCATGTTGGCCAGGCTGGTCTTGAACTCCAGACCTCAAGTGATCTGCCCACCTCAGCCTCCCAAAGTGCTGGGATTACAGGCATGAGCCACCACGCCCAGCCAGATTATAATATTATAATTTTACTGGACCTCTTCTATGTTTAGATACATTGCCTACAGTATTCAGTACAGTAATGTGCTGTACAGGTTTGTAGCTTAGGAGAAATAGACTATACCATATAGCCTAGGTATGTAGTAGGCTGGACCATCTAGGCTTGTGAAAGTACATGCTATGATATCCACACAATGATGAAATCGCCTAACAATGCATTTCCCAGAACGTATTCCCCTCATGAAGTGATGCATGACTGGGTATAGATGTATGAGAGGGGATTTATGAAGGGGATTGGCTCACACAATTATGGAGGCTGAGCGGTTCCACCACAGGCTGTTTGTAAGCTGGTGACCCTGGGGGGCCAGTAGGGTGCCCCAGTCCAAGTTCAAAAGCCTCAGAACTGGGGAAACTGATGGTGTAACTATCAGTTGGGGACCAAAGGCCTGAGAACCAAGGGGCCAGTGGTGCAAGTCCTGGAGTCCCAAGACTGGAGAGGCTGAAGTTCACATCTGCAAGGACAGGAGGAGGTAAATGTTCTAGGTCCTGGAGAGAGAGAGAGAAAGAGAGAGGGGGACAAAAAATGCTTTTGTCTCCTTTTCTGTTTTATCCATGCCCTCAGCTGTTTGGATGGTACCCACCCACACTGAAGGTGGATCTTCTCCACTCAGTCCACCAACTCAGATGCCAATCTCCTCTGGAAACAGTCTCACAGATATTCAGAAGGGATGCTTTACCAGCTCCCTAGGTTTTTTGTTTGTTTGTTTTAGAGATGGAGTCTTGCTCTGTTGCCCAGGCTGAAGTGCAGTGGCGCAATCTCGACTCACTGCCACCTCCTCCTCCCAGGTTCAAGCAATTCTTCTGCCTCAGCCTCCTGAGTAGCTAGGATTACAGGTGCCCACCACCACACCCAGCTAATTTTTGTATTTTTAGTAGAGACGGGTTTCACCACATTGGCCAGGCTGGTCTTGAAATCCTGACCTTGTGATTCACCTGCCTCAGCCTCCCAAAGTGCTGGAATTACAGGCGTGAGCCACTGCACCCAGCCCTCCCTAGGTATTTTTTAATCCAGGCAAGTTGACATGTAAAAATAAGCATCACACAGGGGAAGGAAATTGCCTGAGAGCAGAAACTGATCTAGTGACAGCTTAAATACAGCCCATTCCCATGCTGCTGCACTTTGTACGCTTTGAAAAGAAGGTAGGCCGGGCACGGTGGCTTACACCTGTAATCCCAGCACTTTGGGAGGCCGAGGTGGGTGGATCATGAGGTCAGGAGATCGAGACCATCCTGGCTAACACA
>NW_012114844.1:1851092-1933878 GCF_000951035.1 Colobus angolensis palliatus | reverse complement strand
TTTTTTTTTAAGAGACAGGGTCTCTCTATGTTGGTCAGGCTGGAGTGCAGTGGCTATTTACAGCCCTGATCACAGTACACCACAGCCTTGAATGATTTTTCTGCCTCAGCTTCCTGCGTAGCTGGGGCTATAGGCTCAGGCCACCACACCCAGTTTTGAATTTTTGACTAGGTAATAATTCACTTAGTTCAAAAAGAAAAAAATCACAAAAAAGCACATAAGGAAAAGTTGACCTCCCACCCCTCTTCCATCTTCCCACCCCTCAAAAAAAATCAATTGCCAAACAGGAAACCATATTGTTAGTTTCTTGTGTGTCATTCTAGATAATTTCCTCTGCATCCATAAATAACTGCAAATAAAGAGTATTTTTCCTCCCCTTCCTTTTTGCACAAGTGGCAGTGTGCAGACATATCCTATATACATTGCTCCACACTTTAATTTTTTATTTTATTACATAAAATTTACCCTATTCCTGGCCAGGCACAGTGGCTCATGCCTGTAATCCTAGCACTTTGGGAGGCTGGGTTGGACAGATCACTTGAGGTCAAGAGTTCGAGAACAGCCTGGCCAACATGATGAAATCCCATTTCTACTAAAAATACAAGAATTAGCTGGGTGAGGTGGCACACAACTACAGTTCCAGCTACTCTGGAGGCTGAGGCAGGAGAATCACTTCAACCCAGGAGGTGGAGGTTGCAGTGAGCTGAGATTGTGCCACTGCACTCCAGCCTGGGCAACAGGGCGAGACTCTGTCTCAAAAAAAAAAAAAAAAAGAAAGAAAAAGGAAAAGAAGGTAAAGGATTTCATGGCACTATAAAAAAATTATGCTTATGTTGTTGTCATTGAAACCATGAGGCGTGCACATTCTAGCTAAGGGTATTGGCAAGTCTACTCCTTGATTATCTGTGGATGAGCTAGAGTACCTAAACAGCATTTTACCTATCCAGATGGCCCCTGAACAACCTGAGTTTGAACTACATGGGTCCACTTATATATGGATTTGTTTCAATAAATATATTAGAACAGTTTTTGGAGGTTTGTGTCAATTTGAAAATACTTTCAGATGAACCTTGTAGACTAGAAATAATAAAAAATTAAGAAAAAGTTAGGCATGTCACAAATGCATAAAATATGTGTAGATACTAATCTATTTTATTATTTATGACTATAAAATATACACATATCTAGTATAGAAAGTTAAAATTTATCAGAACTTATGCACACACTTATAGACCGTACATGGCACTGTTAAGTCCAAAGAAATGCAAATATAAAGATGTAATATTAAACCATAACTGCATAAAATTATCTGTAGTACACGCTGTGCTACTGTAATGATTTCATAGCCACCTCCTTTGGCTATTGTGGTGAGCTCAAGTGTTGTGAGTATCCACTTAAAACGCCCTGTGACGCTAATCATCTCCGCATGAGCAATTGTTTCTCCAGTAAATTGCGGATCTCAATGGAAAGTGATCTCTTGTGGTTCTTGTGTATTTTTCATCCTCTTTAGTGCAATACCGTAAACCTTGAATAACACCATGCCTCTACTGAAGCTGGAAAGGCTCCCAAGAAGCAAAGAAAAGTCATGACATTACAAGAAAAAGTTGAATTGCTTGATATGTGTCATAGACTGCAGTCTGTAGCTGTAGTTTCCTGACATTTCAGACAGAGGATTCATCTTGAAAACAGACATGTAAACTTATGGTATTGATATAGTACAGTACTATAAATGTATTTTGTCATCCTTGTGGTTTTCTTAATAACATTTTCTTTTCTGTAACTTCTTTTATTGTAAGAACGAAGTACATAATACATATAGCATACAAAATACTTTTATGTTATTGGTGAGGATTCTGGTCAACAGTAGGTTATCAGTAGTTCAGTGTATGAGGAGTCAAAAGTTATACTTGGATTTTCTACTGTGCTGGGAGTTGGTGCCCCTAACGCCGCATTGTTCACGGCTTAACTGTATTTTATTTTTTAAGACAGGAGTTTCTCCTTGGGATTATCATATGAATTGTAATGAAGAAATGTTTATTTATTTGTATGTCTACCGAGCATCTACTCAGCTTGTCATTGTGCATAGGTAACATGCATCCCTATTCTCCAGTGCTCACAGCTGAAGGTGGGGAGGCAATGGAAGACACGCAGGGTTGGGGAGATCAGAAATAGTTTCCCAGAGACAGTGACATTTGAGTTGGGTCTTGAAGCATACCTTCCCATGTGCCATGCAAAAAGAAATAAGAACTCTGGAGAAGTGCCCAAATTTTCCTGAAATGCACACATGGGAGTGTTCAGAATGCTGAAACCAGTAACAGGGGAGTGATTATATAAATTATGTCCATATTAGGAAATGGCATCACACTGTAAAATAATGTGGAAAGAAATTTAAGACTGGGCGTGGCGGCTCAGCCTGTAATCCCAGCACATTGGGAGGTGGAGGCAGGTGGATAGCTTGAGCCCAGGACTTTAAGACCAGACTGGGCAACATGGGAAATCCTGTCTCTTCCAAGAATATAAAAATTAGCCAGTCTCATAGTCCGGTTTCAAAATATATAAATAAATAAATAGATTAAAATTTTTTAAAAAAGGAAAAAATTATTAAAAATGCTAAAAAATGAATAAATGTTTTAAAAATTTTTTTAAAGAGATTTAAAATGCAGGGAAATGTGTTTGATATATTATTAAGTGAAAAAACAGGCTTATTATTATATACAATTTGGCATTTACAAATTATTTACGTTTTTCCTTTTTTTTTAAGAGACAGGGTCTCTCTATGTTGGTCAGGCTGGAGTGCAGTGGCTATTTACAGCCCTGATCACAGTACACCACAGCCTTGAATGATTTTTCTGCCTCAGCTTCCTGCGTAGCTGGGGCTATAGGCTCAGGCCACCACACCCAGTTTTGAATTTTTGACTAGGTAATAATTCACTTAGTTCAAAAAGAAAAAAATCACAAAAAAGCACATAAGGAAAAGTTGACCTCCCACCCCTCTTCCATCTTCCCACCCCTCAAAAAAAATCAATTGCCAAACAGGAAACCATATTGTTAGTTTCTTGTGTGTCATTCTAGATAATTTCCTCTGCATCCATAAATAACTGCAAATAAAGAGTATTTTTCCTCCCCTTCCTTTTTGCACAAGTGGCAGTGTGCAGACATATCCTATATACATTGCTCCACACTTTAATTTTTTATTTTATTACATAAAATTTACCCTATTCCTGGCCAGGCACAGTGGCTCATGCCTGTAATCCTAGCACTTTGGGAGGCTGGGTTGGACAGATCACTTGAGGTCAAGAGTTCGAGAACAGCCTGGCCAACATGATGAAATCCCATTTCTACTAAAAATACAAGAATTAGCTGGGTGAGGTGGCACACAACTACAGTTCCAGCTACTCTGGAGGCTGAGGCAGGAGAATCACTTCAACCCAGGAGGTGGAGGTTGCAGTGAGCTGAGTTTGTGCTACCACACTCCAGCCTGGGCGACAGAGTGAGACTCTGTCTCAAAAAAAAAAAAAAAAAAATTTATTTTAATCGTTTTTTAAACAGCTGCATAGTACTCCATCATGCAGATGCAACATTATTTAATTAGCCCTACTACTAGGCACTTAGGCTAGTTTGTTGTTGTTGTTGTTTTACTATTAAAAATAGGGCTACAATGTATAACCTGGTGCTATTCTTTTCACACTTTATAGCTGTAAGATAAATTCCTGGAATTGCTGAGTCAAACATTATGTATGTTTTCATAAATGTTGTCAAACTGCCCTCACAGGTTGTACCAATGTAAGCTTTCATCAGTGATGTATGCAAAGGTTTATTCTCCACCCCTACTGGCCTCCCCTGCAGCAGAGGTAGTATCAAACTTTTGGATTTTTGCCAGCCTGACAGGTAGTTCAGCATAGTATTAATTTGTATTTCTTCATTTATGTGCAAAGTCGAGCATCTTTTCACATGTTTGTAAACCACTTGGGTCTCCTTTTCCACTGCATGTATGTTATTTTTATAAGAAATGCTCATTCGTGTATTCATTCATTGACAGTGGACTACACGTGGACTTTATGTTAGACACCATAGGAGCTACTATAGGGTAGATGGAACTTGAGAGACATAACCCTTGCCCTCTCAGAACATGCAATCTGATGGAAGAGAATAATTTTGAGCCAGCTCTGGAACATTTATGGAACACTTACATACGTTATCTGTTTGTGCAACTACGTATGTAACTTATACCTGGAAAAATGCTTGACTATATACTGAAATTAACAGAAATAATTTTTGAGTAGAATTAATTTTTTTTCTTCCCTTTGTGTTTTTCTGTATTTTTCAAGCTTTTGTAATGTACATACATTATGTTTGATGTTAGGTAATTTCTTTTCTCTTTGTTCATTGTTTAAGTTTTTCAAGGTTGGTTGGTTGGTTGATTTTTTTACAGGGTACATGTATGATTTTTTGCAATTGAAGGAAAGGAAATAAATAATAATAAGACATCATACGTACACCGTTTACCTATGTTTTAGATACAAATAAAACACAGGAAAGAAGAGTTATTTCTCTAGAGTGATGGTGAGTTTGAAGAGGAAGATGTAGAAATCCACTTTCAGAGCTGGGATTTGCTGTCATAAATTCCAGCACAGGCCTTCACTCACCAGAAAAACTGAGGACCTGTCTCTCCTCAGCTCGGCAGCCTCTTCTGTGTCCAAGACAGGAATCCAACAGCTCTGAGGGCTGGAAATCTGGCCTGGGACCCAGGCCTGGGAATTTCCCTTTTCTGATGCCAGCTTCAGGCCCAGTGTCTAAGGGCGACCCCTATTGGTGGAACTTAAATATGCTCATTATTCGTGAGTTGCTTCTCCAAGATGCCCAATTCAGTTTTAATTTTTTGTGGGTCTGCTGGAAACCTTGAGGCCCACAGCCCACTCACACACTACCCTAACTACATCCTGCTTCCCTTTCCTCCTTGCTCCCCACCCATCTACTCCAGGTTTTCCTGGACAACTGGGTCTGGAGACTTGGCCTATGGAGCCACAGGTGTGGCCAACCTTTTAAACTGTAATAAGGCAGGCTACTGTAGGGGCAGGTGCTGGCTTTGCTGATCAGTAGGTGGAGTGTAAAGGTCTTTGTTTTAGGGAACAGAAGTGGCATCCTGTCAGCAGACTGAGGATGCCAGACTTGGGCAGCTTGAGGCAACAGTGAGCAGGCAGGCCATTCTACTGCACGAGGATGTAGCTGAGGGGGCTGTATCCCACCTGAGGAAGGTGGGCTGGAGGCAAATGCAAAGAATGGAGGAAGGGCAGGCTTTCTGGGTGGGAGGTCACACCATTGATGGGCATTTCCCTTCTCTCTGGAGACTCTCTGCTGGGAGATTTCGGCAAGAACCAGAAAACCAGCACAACCTTTCCTGACCAGCTCTTTCCTGTCTCTGCATTTATAAGAGCAAGATCTTGGATTGGGGAAGTGTGGGTAGTAAATCCGCCAGTGTCATGTTGCTATATTTATCCATAAAGAATTATCCGGCACGCCCCGTTCATCACTGAATGCTGAATGGCAGTGCTGAATAGAGAACTGGCTGGAGAATCTGGTTTTAGACATGCGGAGCCTGTTTGTAATTCATCAGCATTGCTCTTTTCTCCTGGGCATCGGTCTGTGATAAAGAAAACTGGATACAAGAGGAATGTGCTGGGCATTTCAGTGCTTTGAGAAAACATGACAAAGCACTTCTCAGGGCCCATCCCTAGACAGGACCCTGCCTTTACCACTTCATCTCCCAGATGCTTGTGGAGCCAGACCCTCACCAGAGAGCTGTCTGGCTCCACTCAGGCCTCAAATCTACTGCGTGTTGATGGAAAATCCTGCGTGTCGTGCCAAATAAGGCTGATTCAAGGCCGACCTTTCTCCATTTGGGCCAAACGCCCGGCACCCCCAAACCCCTAACACACAACTGTTTGTGGGTCTGCTTTCCAGGGGCTCCTTAAGGAAGAAAAAAATAAACAGGAATCATGGTGAGGACTGGGGAGGGGCCCTGAGGGCGGGGAGGGGGCTCCATTTAATTCTGCTGGAAAGAAAAGGCTGGGGAAGAGGGCTTGCCGTTGGATCCAGTTCATTACTTCCCAATAAATCAAAGAAGGGCTGAGAATCCTGACTGCCATCCCCAGTAAGGATCAAGTTCAGCTTTCTAGAAGAGGCCTAGAGGTGGATAACAGCACTTCCCGGTTTAACCAGGTGACAAACGCTTCTGCTTTAGCCCAGGGGACATGATTACAGACTTTCACAGCTTTTGCCGACCACAGCCTGGCCTTAAAGTCCAGACCTAGATTCCCGAAGCTAGTGTGTACCGCACAGAATGGAGACCTTGCGTGAGGAGGTAGTTCTCAGAAAACACTGGCAGGAAGGAAGAAAGAAATGTATATTCTAGGAGGCCTCTGCTAACCAGGAAAGGGGGCTGAGTCACACTCTAAAAAGTGGAAGGGGCAGAGAGCAAGTATCAACGCCCTCATTTTACAGATTTCCTCACCTCCCTGCAAAAAAACCGCTCTGAGACTCAGACAGGGGAAGTAGCTGGCCCTGGTCACACAGTAGGTTAGCGGCAGAGTTGAGAGGAGTCTCCATATGCCCTCGGGATGTGTTGTGATGAACTTTTCCTACTGATACTGTTTCCTCTGGCAGGTGAATGTCTAGACCATTCGCACCTTCTTGCTTTGACCCTTCAGAACTTTGGCCTGTCCAATTAAAGAGGCACAGAGCCCTCCTACCCACAGGTAATGTTTCTAACTTACCGAGCACCTATTATGTGCTTAGAACTTGGACTTTACTGATCCCACTTAAGTCTCACCATTCTAGTGAGGAAGCATCACATAACCCATTTTCCTGATGAGGAAACTGAGGCTAGGAGGGGTCTGAATCCAATTTCAAACCAAGATGGCTTTCATTGAACATCCACGCATTTTCCTCTCAGATGAACTGCTAGGCCAATACCAAAATCTCTCAGGCCACTCTTTTGCTGCTGAGTTAAAAGAGATCCTGAGACTTAGCCTGGGACCCCGACTCGCGGAGATTCTGTGGCAGGCGAAGACCTTTTCTCCTGTCGTCCACTGCCTCTTCGCCTCGGAGGACGCCCCGGGGCGCGAGCGGGGCACGAGAGACCCTGGCTCCTTGGAGGCCGGGGGACTTGCTCTCCGCGGTCAGCCGCGGCGGCTCCACCGAGTCCTGGCCTCCAGCGCCCTCACCTGGCTGCTGCGGGCGGGACTCCGCGCACCCGGGCTCAGCGGGCTCGGGTCTGCGTCTCCCAGAGCCGCCGCCAGAGCCCGCCCCGGTCCGACCCGGGCGCAGGGCCCCCGCCCCACTTCGGCAAGGCGGGGACGCGTGGGGGGAAGCCTCACTGGGGGGCGAGGGAGGGAGCTTCGGTGCCGCGCGGGCGTCAGGGGCTCCGCGGGGGAGGAGTCAGTAAAAGTGGCTATAAAAGCGGCAGCTCCGGCTGACGGCCGGGGAGCTAGCGCGCAAGCAGAGCCCAGCGCGGTGCAATCGGACCGAGCCTGGCGAGCGCAAGCGGCGCGAGGAGCCAGCGGGGTTGAGCGCGGCCAGGGTCTGAACCCCGATTTCCCAGACGAGCTACCACTCCGCTTGCCCACTCCCCGGGTGCTCGCGGCGCCTGGCGATCAGCGACCAGACTCCCGGGGCCGCTGCGCTCCTGGCCCGCGAGGCTTGACACTGTCTCGGCCACCGACCCAGAGGTAAGAGGGCCTGGCTAGGGCCGTCAGGGATGAGCTGACGGCCCATGCCACGGTAGGGAGGTAAAAAGCGGGGGCTCGCGCCTCCACCCGGCATAGGGTAAACGTTACCCGCCTCAGTTTCTGTTTGTCTGTCCACCCTGTGCTGTGCAGTCTACCTCTGTCTGTCTGTTTGTCCATGCGTCTGTTGATGGGCACACGCCTCTGGCACTGACCTCTGTGGGATTTCTCTGAGATCTTGTGATGCTTTACAAGCTGCAGGTGCCGGGGGGCGCTGGAGTCCCCAGAGGGCATCCAGAGGGGGCAGACTCCTGCTTTCCGTAGATTTTTCCCCTTCTGAATGGCACCTGGGGCTTGAGCCCGGGAGAGTGTCTCACCAAGGAGGGAGTACCATAAGGGTCAGGTCTCGGTGTCCTGCCGACTGGGAGCCAGCTCAGGCTGAGCGCTAGCGGGCGTGCGCCTAGCAACAGGTCTGCGCCCTGCTGCTCCTGCCTCAGCACGCTCTTCCTCCCGGTTTTCCTCGCCTCCCAGTGCCCCTGGGACAGCGCTAGGCACCCAGCGACGCGCTGGGGCGGGGCCGAGCTGAGGCAATTGCAATGTTAGATGAACCCGGGGTCCTCTGCTGATGTTTAGACTGAGATTCCATACGTGGCATCACTGGAAGAAGGTTTGGTGGTCCCTGGCAAAGGACGTCGGCTGCAAGAGAGGTCGCGTTAGGTTGGGAGGAAAGGCAGAGTCCTGGCTTAGCGCTGGCCAGGTCTCCTGCTCGCCGTTCTGGCAACGAGGGCCAGTGACATTCTAGAATGGACCGCGCGGGATGCGTGTGCTCATGAGAGAGGAGCGCGATGCGCCCTGGGTCCTCAGCCTCAGGCACTCTCCGCGACAGCCGCTGTTCCTCAAGTGTCGGACGCTACGGCAGTCCCAAGGAGCTCCGCCAGCTGCCGGGTTTGAGGTCCTGAGTCCTTCTCCAAGCAGCCAACGCTACCCACAGGTAAGAACTCCCTTTAAAAACTAACCTTTTGATGTGTGAACCAGTGCCTGGCTGCAGCCCCATCCCGGGGACAGTGAGCCGGGGAGCGCGTCTCTCCATCCCTGCGGTCTGGAAAGTGATCCAGGGCGCGCCCGAGGGCGGTGAGCCGGCGGCTCTGCGTGCCCAGGCGCGACGCCACCATGGACAGCTCCCAGCCACTTCCTCCACTTGGGGTCTGTGGCCCTGGGTCTCCGGGGAAGTCGTGCGCTTTCTTCCCAGACCCAAGGCGTTGTGGCTCTGGGACAGAGGAAAGGGATTGATAGTCCGAGGGGGGGCCCTCGGTATTACCACTCAGGAGGCAGCCCAGTCCTCAGGAGTCTGTGGTTTCTGACCACGTCCTAGCTGAGTCGGCAGGTGGCTTTCTACAGGACCTCCCAGAGGCACTCTGTGGTTCTCTGGCTTTTCTATGACACCACGGAGACACCTCAGAGCTGTTAGGAAAGTGCGACCCCTGAGAATCCGACCCAGGCAGTGAGATAATGCCAGATACAATTATGCCAGACATAATTAGGGATCCAGCTCAAACTGTTTTCTGTGTAGGGCACAGGTTCATGTGTTCCATCAAATTAAATTATTTATTTAGTAAATATGGTATTGGGAGGATATATTAGTTTCATGATTAATGACAGAATGGAGAAGAAATCAAATAGAACAAGTTTATAGAGAATGCAACCGGATGTATTTGCAAAAGCAACTATGCTTTTCTGATCCTAACAGTTTTGTTCAAAGCCCATGACATTCTTAAAGCAATTTCCAAAGGCTCCTCTTTAGCCCAGTAGATGACTTTTCAAGTTGGTTACTTGAAACAGGGTGGAAAAACCTGTAGGGTTTAATCTGTGCACCAAATTAAAGATCTCCCTCCTCTGGTAAGAAATGACACTGGATGGGGCTCTTTTTGTCATTTCCACCCATACAGAAGTGTGTATCTTCCTTTATTTTAAAATTACAAGAAACCCAGGTCTGCTTTTTTGGTGACTGACAAGGGCCCATGGAAAGTAAAAACAATTAAACACCTCTTATAAAAAAATTTTGAGACAGCATCTGTGACTTTGGGAAAGTTGCTCAAACGTTTTGTGCCTGTTTGCTGATCTGTAAACTGGGAATAATGCAATCCCATCTTGTAGGGTTGCTACGAGAATTACAGCAATTGGTACAACATAAAGCATTTAATCCAGTGCTGAGCACAGAGAAATCTTTTAAAACGGTAGCAATTACAGATATATTTTAAAGACAGTTGTGCATTTCTTTTGAATTATGTTCACCAACCCTTTGCCCTCTCTCTTAACCTAGTAACTGTTTGATAGGGACTCCATCTTCACTTTATTTTGCATCCAAGAACTTGTTGATGGAATTGATGAAAATTCTGGAGTTGATCACAATGCAAAAAAAATTCTTATTTAAAGACAAATGGAAGAATTCTTATGTGATAAAAATCAGTCAACTGTTTTCCCCTACCTATACTACTTGGAGGAAAGATAAAAGTAAGTCATTTTCAAAATATTATCACAGCCCTCTGGTTCAGATGATCAGTTCTTCCTGATTGTTCTCTCACGAGATTGCAAAGTCTTCTAAGAGGCTTTGTTGTCTTTCTGGGAGTGAAGTACTCTTGGGTATTGATGGGGAGTGGCCTCCAAGGCCTGGTTTCTAGATCACTCCAGGATGAAAGCTTTATGGAGTGGAACTTTGTCCAGGGGTTCACTGTGTGGTCATTGCCAAGCAGGAAGCACCTTACTTCATGCTTGAGCCTTGCTTAGGTGTGAGATTCTGATCAAGACACTTGCTCTGCCCAGAGCAGTGGGCACTTATTTGATCCCGGCTGGACTGGAGGGTCCCCTCCAGCTCTGCATTTCAGGGTTCTGTCTGGTAGACATCACTAATACATGACACACCACAGAAGTTTGGAGAATGCAATTATATAGTACCCAATCTTCCAGTTAGAGTTTTTTTTTTTTCACAAAAGTGTGCGCATGTGCGCATGTGAGTGTTTTTATCCCTGTCAGTTTTACATTCTGGTGCTCTTAGATTTTTATTCTTCTCCTCCTTCTACTCTTAATAGCTCAGAAGGAATCCTAGCTTCTTCCATCTAAAAGGATTGGAGTCGAAGAATACATGCTACAGATGCTCAGAATCTTTCTATGAGATTACTGATGACATGAATAGAGCAGGAGGACATGGGGCCTTGGATGACCTTGAATTCCTGACTGTCTTCTGTGGACTCCTATGCAGATTCCAGTTTCCAGCATACATTTGGCTTTCTGGTAAGTAAACTATTGAACTTCAGGACACTCTTGGAGTGAAGGGCCAATGAGGGGAGGAACTGTCATGAGAAGTGGTAGAAACGAGCTCTTCATCAGTTCTGTGGCATTCTGCCTGTTGCAGCAGGACCTGAATCCTCAGGACAGATAGATCCAATGGCAAGAGTGGCATTCAGTGGGGAAGGCCAGCAGGATGAAAGGGGTGAATTCAATTATTCTCATCAGTCTCCTTTGAAGCCTGCTGCTTAAGTGACCTCTTTTTAGCACCTTCTGTGGTATTGGCAGAATATCACAATTTGATGGATTAAATGCAATTTGCATTTGCAGTTATAGCTCAAAAGAGAAATGCAAACATGTAGGTTGGGTTCCTAAATGGGGACAAAGTTAAGTTTGTGAGCTGCATCCACAAGATTGCATATCTTTTCAAAGTATGCATAGACTTTTCAAAGTCTGGGCTACACATCTCTTTCTACATGATGGCACATACCCAGATGTTTGATCTTATCAGGGTAAAGCATCAACTATCTCTTACCGCTTGGTTTTTGGCCATTATCTGGAGGCAGTTTCAATTTCCTTTGGACAGTGAGTAGGAAAGGATCACACTGTTACTCTCTTGTATCTGGTTGGGTTGGCAGGAGGCTGGAAGTGGCAGTGGGTGCCAGGGGAGACTTCTCAGTGGTGGATTCCTTTCTACCGTTTTGTAAGCTATTCAACTGGGCCTGACCCCCCTTTCCTAAAGTCTGGCAGGTGGAAACTTTGCTAATTTGAGTAGGATGGTGACTATCATGGTGACTTTTATTAAAGCTGCACCTCTTTGCTTTAGCCACTCTCTTCAGGGGCCATCTTATCATCTCTGGTAGACCCCCTAGTCCTTCTTTTTCTTCTGTGTGCCCTGGCACCAGGCTTTGTTCAAGCTTGGTTCTTCAGAAGGGAGGCTGCTTGCAGAGAAATGTCATCAAATATACATTTGCTGTCTGCTTAGTTCCCTTGGTGTCAGGAAACACACATGCCCACCCAGAGGGAGAGGAGCTGCTACTCCTCTCTGCCCCTGTTATTTTTTAGGGCCTATCCCTAGGCTCAGCTTGACTCCAGGAATCTGAATCCACCCTTCCCTCCCCACCCCTGCAGGTGAGTGAACCCTAGGGAGCACAAGCAGGCAGGCCTTCCTTGCACAGGCACCTGCTCAGAGCAAGGAGTTGGAGAGCCTAGCTCCTTGCACTAGGATGTCTTTGAGTCTTCTGGAAGGGCAGTCGTATCAGGGGTTTAGATGCAACTTCAGTTTAAAGTGCTTTGCCCAGACTTTGAAAACCTTTGAAGACCAGGTCTTTGAAAGCCCTGTGAATTTCTTTCTCTCCTGTCAGTAGGAGAGCCACACCATTAGACATTTTCTGTTACGGAGAAAGCACATCTAGATAGCTGTTCTGGCATGGAAGATGCCCATGCCAGATTGCTGTCTCACCTGTTTTTAGACATCACACAGAGCGGAGAGGGCCACCGGCTTCCCCAGGAGCCTGCTGCACTCTTTGGCCCTTTCTGAGGTGGGGAGTTCATGCTGTTCTCCAGAGTCTTTGTGGCTGTAAGGTATGCACCCAGCCCTTGGGACAAGGAAAGTACAGTGGCCTGGAGGACAGGCACCCTTTTCTGTGGCTCTGCCAGTCAGGAAAGATGGGAACCGTTGGAGTGTTCCTTGGGGACTGCTTTATGGGTGCCAGTCACTGTGACTGTACTCCTTGCCTGGACTATCAACCAGGACCTGGGCAGGTTCCTCGACTTCTCTAGTCCTTTCTTTAGGGGTTAGGTTAGACCAGTGCTTCTTAGACTTAAAATATGCCAGCAAATCATAGGGGCACGTGTTAAAGTGAGAGTTATGATTTGGCAGATCTGAGATAGGGCCTGAGAGTCCACATTTCCAACATGCTCCCAGGTGATGCTGTTGGTTCACAGAGCTGCCTTCAAGCCGTGGGGGCCTATGTCATTATGACATTGATGACTTTCTGTGATTCTGATTCCAATTCTTTTTGGTGTAATTTACGTCAGTTCCTGTTGTCCGAGTTGAGGAAGCCCAGCTGGTCTGTGCCCTCCTAATGACCTTATAATGACCCTTAAAATTCTTGGAGATAATTATTGTCGCCCCTAAGCCATCTTATCAGCAGACTAAATATCTTGGCCCCCTTTAAGTTTCCACTTTTCCCTGTCATAATAAATTTTCCAAAGCTCTCTGGATTGAACTACTTTTAAGTGCAAAATCATTGTGCAAATGGCAATTTATCTTTGCCTGGCAGAGGCATTTGAATGTAATTTTGGTGGTATTAAGAGATCACTCGGGGAATTTCATCTAACTCTGGCTCCAGACACTGAGAATGCATGTTTACATTTAAACAACTATTTTAGACTCCAAAGATCACAGTTTCTTTTTTTTTGAACCTGAAAATGAAATTTAAGACCCAATTACCTTCCTCAACTCCCTCCCTGTGGCACTCCTGGAAGGGTGAATTGGTCATCACCAGTACATTCTGGGTAGCCCAAGATACTGGTGTGCAATTGTGTTCTGTCACCCACCACCACAGTCGGAAGCAGAAAATAAGTTGAGTACAAGTTTTTGATAATCTTCTATGAGGCAGGCCCTGAATGAGTCACTGAGAAGGCAATTGAATACATGGTTCCTGTTCTCAAAGAACTACCATCCTGGTGAGGGGATAGATATCCCAGTCAGAAGTTGTCATACAGGGTGATGGGGGCTAGGACAGATTAGTCAGGAGGAGTGGAGGGCAGAAGACCCACTGGAGAAATGAAGAAGACCATTAATTCAGCCAGAGGAGATCTGAGGAAGCTTCACTGAGGGCATAAGAGGAGAGTCAGAAGCTCAGAAAGGCCTAAACCCCTTTCTTCCTGCAACCTCTCAGGTGCATGAAGTTTCTTACCTGCCTCAGGTGCATAAGCTCCCTTACCTGTCCAGGTACATAAGCTCCCTTACTTGCATCATGTGCATAAGCTCCCTTACCTGTCCAGACTCTGGGCTACACCGGGCATAAGAGAGAGTACTTCAGAGCAGCCGTTAGGCCTCTTCCCTTTAGTCTTCTACAGTAGTAATTTAAAAATTACTTGAACCACAAAATGGTTTTTTTCCAATAAAATCTTAGTAAATCCAATTTAAAAACTAGATAAGAAGTGGCTGTGGTTGGGGGTGGGAGCTGATTTTTGTCTTGAGAGATCTCAAAAAGTTCCACCGAGCTTTGTGGGCTCCAAGGAGCACAGTCTGAAAAATTTCGGTCCTGGGTCATTTCATTTTGCTTTTGGCAGTCATATCAATAGTGTTAGCTTAGTTTTATTGTGATTTGTGTTGCTGTGTCTTTTTTCTTTTTTTTTTTGGTGACAAAGTCTCACTTTTGTCACCTGGGCTGGAGAGTAGTGGCATGAACACGGTTCACTGCAGCCCAGCCTCCTAGGCTCAGGTGATTCTCAAGCCTGCCAAGTAGTTGGGACCAATTTTAGCTAATTTTTTTGGACTAATTTTAGCATTTTTGTAGAGATGAGGTTTCATTGTGTTGCTTAGGCTGGTCTCAAACTCCTGAGCCCAAGCGATCTGCCCACCACTGCCTCCCAAAGGGCTGGGATTACAGGCATGAGCCATTGTACCTGGCCTGCTATGTCTTTTTAACATTCTGGATGTCTTGCTGTGTGTGTGTGTGTGTGTGTGTGTGTGTGTGTGTGTGTGTTTGTCCATCAAACAATTTTCAGTGAAAATTGAAAACTGGAATTAAAATTAAAAACAGAAATCTGGAATTATCACACGTGTGAGAATCCAACAAAGATGGGCTACATGGAGGACCAGCGGGAAGGGCTGTATAGGATAGGTGCTGGTCCAGGAAACTCCAGCTTGTAGCTGAGCATGGGAGGGACAAACAAAGCTGTGAGCTTTTTGCAAAAATAGGCTTCTTATTTGCAACCTGGTCTGTTAATCTTGTTAAACCTCCCAATATTTTTTATATAAAAACTGGTAAGGAAAAAAATCTTATTTTCAGGGTTTAAAATTTGTCAAGTTCTATCCAAGATCTTGCATCCTTTTTCACTGATGTCAAAAAGCCAAATTTGATTGATTACAAGATGTTTTGAAGGTGGGGTTTGAAAAGAGGAGGCAAGTCAGATGGATAGGAATGGAAGAGCTCTGCTGCAGAGGCGCAGCGGGGAGTGGGGCTCCAATTTTTAGCTGTGGCTTCTGTCTGCCTCCTACAAAGCTCTCCTCAAGGGAGAAAATGATACCCTGAATGGGATAACACCCGAAGAGAGGCTGCCCCTCGCTGATGGGTGGTCCCAGGCCTTAGAAAGGGATCTGAAGAACCCTTTCTGGGCCTGGAGCCAGCTCTAAAAACATGATCATATGAATTATTGAAGATGGTGAGAGTAAGGCTTCTTCAGTCTAGAGAGTTTAGACAACACCTTCACCACTGGAAGAACACTTCTAGGTATGTGAGGAACTCTAGCAGAGGGAAGGGGCCCCCTGGCAGGGGGGTTTTCCTCTAGGATGGGCATTTGCAGTTGCCTGGCACTCCTTCTGCCGGCCATACCAAAGCACTTGCCCTAGACAGTGTCAAGGAACGCTGAGTGTTGGTGGGTGATCAGCAGCATCTCTTTCAAAGGGAAGCCAGCCTCCTGTCCGGAGGCCTTTGCATCAGCCCACATCACCATAGCAACTGGAACATACTAAAACAAAGACTGACTCCCAGACCTTGGGATTCAGCCTCCCTCTCTCTCCTACTTCCTAGATTTTTCCTCAAAGCTGGACTTAGGCTGGCTCCTTGGTTGTGCTTGATCTCTTAGCACTGGCAGCCACAGATCTTGGTTTCTAAAATCCCATGGAACTGTCTTAGGGGGCTGGCCAGTGGTGAACCTGAGCCATCCACTTGTACACAGTGGCTGCTGCCTGGGCTCTCACCATGTGTGGGCTCTTCTTCTCTCTAGCTTCCTGAGGAGGCAGTGGTAACTACAGGTGGGAGACAAAAACACGGATGCTCAGAGTTACAGAGGTGGTACAGACTGATGCCCTTGGGTATCTGTCTGGCTTCTAGTCCAAATCATTACTTGTTCACCTTCTCTGGAGGACTCTTGTCATGCTGTGATGGACTTATTCCCAGCTTGGTCTCCTCAAGCCTCCTAAAGGCTCCCCTCAGGAGTCCTACTAAATCCTGGGTCTCCAGTCCCTCCCAAGCCCCTGTCTGTGTGTAAAGTCATGCTCCTTCTTGTAAAGAACAGTAGGATTGAGCCCCAAAAGGAGTGCATAAGGGAGCTAGTTTGGGTGAACCATTAAAAAAAATTGTTTTAAGGCCGGGTGCAGTGGCTCACACCTGAAATCTCAGCACTTTGGGAGGCTGAGGCAGCCAGATCACTTGAGGTCAAGAGTTTGAGACCAGCCTGGCCAACGTGGTGAAATCCTGTTTTTACTAAAAATACAAAAATTAGCCAGGCATGGTGGCATGTGCCCGTAATCCCAGCTACTCTGGAAGCTGAGGCAGGAGAATTGCTTGACCCCGAGAGGTGGAAGTTGCAGTGAGCCGAGATTGCGCCACTGCACTCCAGCCTGGCCGGCAAGAGTGAAACTCTGTCTAAAAAAAAAAAAAAAAAAATTCTTTTAGAAGAAACTGGTGGTTTATGACAAGTCTGTTTCAAAGCTGATTGTGTTACAGGCACTGAGTAATTCACTCTTATGCTAGTTTTCCAAAGGTTTGGGTTCAGGAAAACCTCAAACATAGTGGCTAAGTACTTTTCCTTTCCTTTCCTTTTAAAACCTTGTTTATTTTCAGAGGCGTTTAATCCATATGTTTTAGATCCATTTCCATGTTACTCAGCAAAAGGTTGTTTTGCACCAACATTGCTGAGCCATGAGTGAGTCTGCTCCTCTCTCTTCCACTCCAACTGGTGCTTGCAGCTGAGCCCCATGCTCACAGCCAGACGACTCTAAAGCCTTATATTAGACACAAGGAAATGTAAGCACTAGAGGCAAAAGAAAAATCAATAATATTGACCTTATCTTTATTTAGAATTTTGATATTTCATTCATCATGACATTTTTGGTGCTAATTTTGTTTTTTAAAGTGTTGCATTGTACGATTCTTTATATTGATGATTGAGTTTTCTGGTGGCCTCTTCAATTTTGAGCCCAAGGCAAGTGCCTCGCTTATCTCACTCTCATCCTGTCCCTAGTAAACACCCACCTCCAGGGCCCATTCTGGTTGGAAGGTTAACATCCCAGTCGGTGTGGGTTCTGCTGTGGTCTCCCAGGCAGAGATCAGTACCAGAGACAAGGCAGACATGCCCTTTGGTGATGCTGAAGGGTCCTCTGAGCCCTGTTGATTTGAATTTGGGGTGCGGGACTCCCAGAGAAAGTGGAGAAGAGAGGAACGTGTGTCCTTTTCAGACTTGGCATCTGAAGTTGCTCTCTTCCCTTCTCCCTTGTTTCCCTTCCTTTTCGGAGAGGGCGGGAATTGTGGTGCTCCATAGTAGGGTGTTTTGCAAATTCTGCTGGGTTGATGTGTCACTAGTCTGTGACTGCTTAAAAAGACACTGCGTTCATCAGATTTCTCAATTCAGTTCCTGTAGTGAGAGAGAAAGCAGTTGGAGGATTTTGGCTTTGGGGCTTCCATATGCAGGGATTTCTTCTTGCTTAAATGATTTTTTAAAAATAAAAAGGCATGGCCATCTCAGTGGTGTCTGTTTGGTTGGTAGCTTTGAAGAGGCTCGGAGATTCCTCTGACCACATAATTGTGGGTTATGTGCATGCCTGAACTTTCCAGGTGACTGAGAAACAGCTGAAATCTGTTCTACATTTTAAAATCATGGTGTAATGTTACAAATGGTAACACATTAATATGTCCTGGAATTTTCTGAGAATGACCATGTAGTGAAGTTCATTTTTACTTTAAACGTCTCCATATAAAATTTCTTTAAATAAAAAGCTATTTTTGACATACAAAAAAGATGATACTTCTGTTGAATCTTGCGTAATAAGCATGAACTCGAGCTTCTGCTCTGTTGAGGTTGTTTGAGGACATCACGCCTCCGAGCTCAGGAGGAACAAGGGGCAGAAAGGCCGAGTCACTATTTGAATAGAGCCCTGCTCATGATGGGCCCTTGGTGGCCATTGTGGGATACGTGGTGCAGAAGTCTGTGGTTTCCCTCAGTGGAGATGGCTTCTCATCTCAGCCATGTCTCAGTACAATAAAGAGTCCTTTCTTCATTCAGAGACAGGACCTCTACTTGGTTCAAAGGCAGAGACTTTTCATGTTCTGTTTTACTCCCAAGGGCTGGCACATAGTAGGTACTCAAATATTTTTTAAAAATTCAAATGAATGAGTCCTGCATCTGCGCACCAGTCCCCCAAGCATGTACATTTCTCAGTACATTTGATATTGACCCTTATGTATTCTTCTCTGGTATTTGAATGAAACTAAAGCCTGCTAGTCAACTTCTCAGAGGTCTGTACTCCTGTGGCTTTATGGTTATTTCCATCAACATCATTAATACTCAGTGTTTACTGGGCACCTAAAACATTCAGACTCATGCAGAGAGCATTACATGCATCATCTTATTTAAGCTTCCTGACAACTGTGAACAAGACGTTGTCCTGTTTTGCAGATGGAGACTCAGTGAAGCTGCATCACTCATGCAGCTCCAGGTGGAGGCCACTCAGCTCAAGATGGTGGAGTGGGAACTCGGACCTATGTCACCGTGAGTCCAAAAGCTCTTCATAGTAACTAATGTTACTCGAATCTTGAATTTTGAAAAACCATGTTGAGGGGAATATTAGAATTCACAGTAGATCGGATTCATAAAACAGTATTCATAGAGTTGAATTCATTGAGAATAATTGCAACCCGAATGCACTCATTGTTGACCCGCCAATTCTTTCTAGATACTTGGGATTCAGAGATGACTCCATTGCATCTGCCTGCAGTGGAGAACTTCACAGTTTAGCTGGGGAGACAGACAGACATTCAACTACCTACAATCCATGCTGTAACAGAGGCATAAACAAAGCAATATGGAAGCACTATAAAGTGATGGTAAACGACTTTGCTGGGGAAAGAGACAAGGTAGCATGGAGGAAGTGATATTTAATTGGGCCTTAAAGAAAAGTACAATTTCTCCCAGGCCAGAGAATGGAGGGTCAAGAAGGAAGGAATATCCTGAACTGAATGCGGAGGATCAAAAAAAAAAAAAAAAAAAAAAAAAAAAAAAAAAAAAAGATATTTAGAGAAGAACTAGAAGTTTCCTGTGGCTGGAAATGAGATCATAAAGGTGGGGCAGGGCTGTAGCTCCTTGAAAGCTGAGTCAGGGAGCTCGACTTTTCACCTGACTGAGTGTGTGATCAGTTGGTGGGCATTAGGCCCTTGTACCTGGTGGCAGGTATCTAAGGTTGGGCTTGTCTTCCTCCCTCCCAAGGGTGGTGTTCTTGGTAAGAAATACATTCCAGAATCCCACTTCTCACTCTAGATTAGTAGATAATGTCACTGCTAGGGCTCAGTAAATACCCTTCAGCAAGAAGGATAACTGCACTGCCCAAAGTGAATTGTTTCTACCAGGGTAACAGGGCCCAGAAGGCAATAGAGAGAAGATTAAGTCAGGGACATTTCAGGGGTCTTGTGGCTCGAGTCACTGCCAACATGAGGTTTCTTCTTGCTGCAAGTAGAGGCTCCAAGCCCTTGAAGAAAATGTTCCGAGGCTCCTAATCCCAGGTCCTTGTCTCACAATATCCCTTTGGACTGATGCACCCCTGTTTCCTGTATCCAGTCTCAGGGCTAGGGTGAGGAGGGTTTATCCTGTGGCCTCTGTGCTGGTTTTTCGTGAGTTGTGCAGGTATTGTGATTTTTTCATAATTCTCCATGAATTCTTGGGCAAATTTCTAACTGCCTTGTTGACTGACCTGTAGCAGAGGTGGCGGAGGGAAAGTGGGATAAAGGGACAGCATTTCAAGTGAGACTCACCTTTGGGGAGGAGGGAGTAGTCACCACGAAGGGTGCAGATTCAGCTCAAATTTCGTCAAAGCTTAACTGGATGAGATGGATACTCTGAATGCGGTCTGGTCTGCAGATGCCCCCTGGGTGATCTTCCATAGTCCTCATCTCTTCTCTGCGCTGTAGTTGTCATCAGACATGTGGGTGATTTTAGCAAACTAAACCCACCCACAAATATTTTTTAGTGCCATCCCTGTGTGTGGTCTTAAAGCAAATCTGAGTATGCCCACCAAGTAGCCAGAGGAGAGAAAAGTCACAAAGACTGGGTTCTGCCATTCAACAGAAACACATTAAATTCAGATCACCAATATCTCCAAGGTGGTTCTAATCAGACAAAAAGAGAGAAATGCGAAGTATTCCAGGAAGAGCCCCCTTAGGTTTTCTTGACTGCAAAATAAACTGTTCTCCATATTCTTTCTCCATCAGTTTGCATGCTCTCTACTTTATATCTTCCTTGGGTTATAGAATATTAGAGCTGGTATAATGAACTGGGAATGGGCATAAGCTTTGGAGCCCAACAGTCCCAATTATAAATCTACCTCCTGTACTGATTAGCTGGGTGACTTTGGACAGGTTACTTCACCTTTCTGTGCCTCAGTTGCTTATCCATTCCCTAAAATAGGATGATTATATATTATTCTGAGTACTATGTGAACTAATACATGGCAACTTCTTAGAGTTATGATCTTGTACATACTAGGTATACAAAATAGCATGTCTCTTCCACTTGTCAATGTAGCTGATTGAATTAGTAGACACCATATGTAGAGATGGCCATGCTGTGACTTTGGGGGAATTTACAAACTTTAAACCTTTGACAAGCTATGGGCAGTAGCTGGTCCTAGAACAAGCATCTGAATGGCCGAGGCATATGCTCTAGTGGTCCCTTGCAGAGGAAGAGATTGTGTCTTCTTGGTGTGGTGTCTGTCAAGCTCAACACTCCATGAGATCAGGAACTAGTCCATCTCAGTCACCATCGTATCTCCAGAACTGAGACATTCAGGCATGAACGTTATCCGTAGAGGAGAGCTACTTACTAGCATTTCCTGAGATCTACTACTTACACTAACTTTATAAGTGCTTTACATATATTGGTAGGACACAGAATAGAGAAAGATAGTCCAAATCTTCTGACTTCTGGTGAAAATACAGTTTAAGAAGTGTAAAAAGCAGATTTGCTAGTATCTCTGTACCCTGGCTCAGAATATCACATTAAGAGGGTAAACATTGGAGCTGCAGGTTTTGACATCTGCGTGGGTGGCAGCAGGTTGGTGCAACAGTGAAATTTGAAGGGCACAAACTTCTTGCCTAGCTTGGCTGTGTAACCTGTCCAATTATTTGCTTTCATTCAGGATGTCTTTCCCACTTCTGCTCTCTGAAAAAGGAAGATGTTGAGAGGCACATAATTAATTTGAGTGTGTAAGACCAATGCCTCAAAGTTCCTTATTTACTTGTCTTTATGCATAACTACACACATTATCAACATGAGGTTGAGTCTTCTGTGGTGGGTGTTTGTCTCTTACCCAAAGTAAAGGGAAGTGATTACCATTGAATGGTGGAACTCTGGTTATCACAGCCGGGTTTCCCACAGGTAGGACTACCCACAATATCAGAACAATTTATCACTAATTATGGTTTTGGAAATGAAGCTAAGATGAGCCCTTCCTAAAATGTATTTCTCAGTGGCATCACTTCCTTGAGCTGTTACTAGATATTCTAAGGTTAAACAAGTTTGAGACAAACTGGGCTAAACAAAGTTGACCTGTTTTCATTTTCCAATATCTTTTCAATGCCTTTGTAAACCAGCATGCACCATGACTCTCAGGGAGAGGTGCATAGTGTGTAGTATCTCTCAGATGTGTTGGTCTAGGGAATTCCCTTTCTATTTTCACAGAGGGCTTTCTGAGACTTGGGTGCTGTGGGACCTATGTTAGGGAAACGCTGAGCTAAGTATTCAGTAGTGGGATAGGATGAAAAACAAACACAACATGCAATTGGGCATCCCCGCCAGAAATTCTTAATAGGTGCTCATTACAGTTTTATTAACACTAGGGTCCTCTTTGAACTTAAGTAGAATGCTTTTGTCAAGTTGTTTTTGTCATTTATGATTTTATTTTTAAGTCAAAGTGTGCCGAGTGTGTTCCTGGTTTTGGGGATTGGAAAAGTGGGACAACTTGAGGTCAAAGACCATCCAGCAGTTTATCTTTGCCTTTCTGTTGTCTCCGATTTTTATCTGTTTTTTTTTTTTTTTTAATAGGTGCTCATTACAGTTTTATTAACACTACTGTCGCCCAGGCTGGAGTGCAGTGGCCGGATCTCAGCTCACTGCAAGCTCCGCCTCCCAGGCTTACGCCATTCTCCTGCCTCAGCCTCCCGAGTAGCTGGGACTACAGGCGCCCGCCACCTCGCCCGGCTAGTTTTGTGTGTGTGTGTGTGTTTTTTTTTTTATCTGGTTTAACCACAGATAACCTAGTAGTCCTGCTTGGCCTCTAGAGAGGGTGGTAGCTTGTTCCAAATGGTCACCAATCAGAAATTTCTCCCTCACACAAAACAACAGTGAGCTTACAAAATTGTAGTATTCATATTCATATGACTATTTTCTTTTAACCAGAAGTTTTTCCTTTGCTTGTCTGACTCATTCACTCATTTATTCCCTCATTTAGCAGTTTACTGAAGTCAGCTTATAATATTGCAGAGGCTGGTAAGCTCTGGGGATGCAGCAGTGACCAAAATGAGCTGAGACCTGCCTGCATGGAGATTACAGTCTAGAGCAGTGCTGTCCCGGAGACTTACAATGGGTACCACATTTGGAATTCTGAGTTTTCTAGTAACCCCACTAAAACAAAGTTTAAAAAGAAACAGGTAAAATTAATTTTAATAGTATACTTTATTTTCACCTCATACATCCAAAATATTGTCACTTCAACAGGTATGCACTATAAAAAATAATGAGATTGTTTATGTTTTTTATACCAAATCTTAAAAATTGGTATATATTATCTGCTTACAGCACATCTCAATTCGCACCCACCATATTTCTGGTGCTTAATAGCCACAGATGGCTAGTGGAACAGTGTAGGTCTAGGGAGAGAGACAAATATAAAAAATAGGTAAGAAAAAATCACGGGCATATGTGATTCCAAACTGTGGTCAGTGATATGAAGCAAAATTGAAAGTTTCGAGGAAAAAAAATAGGGGATCTGCTGCAAGTGGCTGGTGGAAATAGAAGTGGGAGCAGGGAGAGAAAGCCTCTTTTGGCAAACAACATGTAGGCAGAGCCTAGGAGGATGGTGAGTAGAAGCTAGAAAGACCAAGAGTAGGGGCAAGGATGTCCTAGGTAACAAGGATGTGGAGAGGCCTCAAGATAGAGAGTGAGAGAAGCCCAGATTGGCTGGGGCAGGGAAAGTGAGGTGAGGAGCAAGGCAGGACTGAAGGGGAGGCAGGGGTGAGGGGACAGCAGGGGGATCATACAGCATCTTTTAAACCACGCTCAGGATTGTGAACGTCATCCTGAAAGCAATGGAAAACATGAAGTGGTTTCAAGCAGGGGAGTTACATTGTCTGATTTTTCTGTTTTTGTTTTTTTTTTTAAAGGGATCCCTCTGGCTGCTCTCTGTCTGGGTAGGTGAGGGTGATAGGCAATAGTTGGCAAAAATAAATGCAGGAAGATGTCAGGGGATGCTATGGTGCTGGGCTGGGGACCTGGTGATGGTGGGTTGGAGTGGAGGTGGCAGGAAAGGAGAAGTGTGGGTGGATCCAACTGGTGTTTAAGAGATGCAATGGACAGATGGAATAGTGGACTGGACATAGGATGAGGGAGAGGGAGGTGTCCAGGAGAACTCCCAGGATGTGGGATGAGCATCTTCGTGGATGTTAGGAAGACTAGAGTGGGTTTGGGCTGGAGATTGTACTCCAGGGCACCCTGGGCATGGCCAAGCAAGAAACCTTGCATCTTTTCAACAGGAGTTATTCATTGCTCTTGAAAAGCCAGGTTAGGTGCAGTGGCTCACACCTATAATCCCAGTGCTTGGGGAAGCCAAGGTGAGAGGATTTCCTGAGCCCAGGAGTTCAAACTCAGCCTGGGCAACACAGCAAGACCCCTATCTATAAGAAAAATAAATTGCCAGGTGCCGTGGCTCACATGTGTAGTCCTAGCTACTTGGGAGGCTAAGGCAGGAGGATCACTTGAGCCCAGGAGTTTGAGGCTGCAGTGAGCCATGATTGTACCACTACACTCCAGCCTGGGTGACAGAAGAAAACAAAATTTTAAATGATATGGAGTTTTTTGTTATTATCTCTGAGGAAATGATACAAAATTACCTCTGATTCATTTTGCAATGTATTATTGCAGTAACACACAGCTTGTACCAGAAAATATTTTCACGAAGAGGTGGCTTTTCTCACAACTTTAAACTTTAAAAATAGCATTTAATCAGAGCTTACTAGGATTTTAATTTCTTTGTTTGTTTATTTATTTAGTTGTTTTGAGATGGGGGCCCTCACTATGTTGCCTAGGCTGGTTTCAAATTCCTGAGCGCAAGCGATCCTCCTGTGTCTGCCTCCTGAGCAGTTAGGAATATACGTACATGCCACCGTGCCCAGCCTTAGCAAGTATTTTAAAGAGGGCTTTGAATTAGCTTCTCTTTGTGGATTACACTCAGAACTGTAGAGTGCTTGGTAAATGGATAAGGCTGCAGTGAAATCCACTGTCACTAATGTGTGTTCTCAGTGGGTCCATTTTTCATCCTGGAGAGCTCTGATGGAGAACTTGAAACCCAAGATGTAGTCAAAAAGAGACTGCCAGGAAATGAATGAGCAGACTCAGGGTATTCTGGATGAAATGCTCTTATTACAAAGACTCTTGGTGCATGTTCCATGTCCCATTTATGTGTTTGATAAGCCACCAATACATTTATCAGTCTGACCTGTTTACCGAAAAAGATACCAAGACTTGAGAGCTCTGAGTCACTGCCAGGTAGATCAATAAAACCATGAGATATTGCAGGTGTTTAGACCATTTGTTCAGCAAATGTTTATTAATCAACCACTCTACACCAGACATGGAGAATGCAAAACCCAGTAACTTACGCTCCTACCTTTCAATCTGGGAGCATGGGGTGGGTGAGTGGAGTCATGCGAACACATGAGATTAATACATTTTATGTCCATATAAGGCAAAGAGTGGGCAGAAAAGTGGTACCTCATTATTCTTGGGGGAATTAATCTTTGACTTGAACTTTACAAAGCATAGTAAGAATTCGTCTGCTGATTAGAGAGGGCACTTTAGGCAAAGGGCAATCAGATAACCCAGTACATCAAAGGAGCCATGAATGGCTCAGTGTGGCCAGGGTGTAAGGATGAAGCCGGATGTGGAGAGAGATGGGGCTCTGACATGAAAGATGTCCAGAGAAGTCTTATTAGGTAAAGCTTGGAAAGGTTCCTGTAACACTTCATGGCACCAGTTTGATGGACCTGGCCAGAATTGCCTACGGGAATTGTGCACAGCAACCTGTGATTGTCAGAAATTGAGAAGTGGAGGTGATTGCAGATCATTATAGATGATTATAATGTACATCTACAATGATATAGGGTACAATGTGTATTTGAATATAATCTGGGATAATGATATCTTTGGTGTAGATACAACCTCCATTGCTATTCGATGCCACAGGGAGCACCTAGAGTGTCCCGGTGCTTTGCCAGGCATGAGCAGTGCTGGTGTGTGGAGGGTAGAGAGAGTGCAGGGAGGACAGGGGCATGCAAGGTCCAGCTGCTCCTGGTGTGCTCATGGTCTAAGCGGGTAGAGAGATGTGCACGCATGAAAAGCAACAGTCACACTGTTCACTGTTCTTTTCTGGGCACAAGGGAGGATAATGCATTCCACACTTTCAATGTTAGCTGTGGTCAAGTGTCTTGTCTTAGTGAAATAGGAACTGAAGCTGTATGTGTCATTTCTAGAAGAAACGTACAAAAACTAACACACGATTCTTTACCTCCTCTTTCCTCTGCTGCAGTGACTGGCAATGGTGCGGATGGAGGGGCCAGCTTGGGTGCTTAGGTGCACATAACAGCACAGGGTCCTCCACACACCCACGGTGGACCTGGGGACTAGGTGAGAAAGAAGTCTTGCAGCTTTAGGTTCTTTATTACTATAGCAGAGCATAACCCGTCCTCACTAGTAAGCAATGCCAGGCAGTCTCTGCTGTGTTTTAGGCCACTGTGTAGAAAGGAAATGCTCCTTCATTAATTAATTCATTCCACAAACATTTGGGTCTGTGCTCTAAGCACTGTGTGAAACCAGCCTGGTTCTAAGACTTTTGGAGGAAGGAGCAATAACTAGGAGTTGGAGTGGTCAAGGGAGGCATTTTATTACATTTTTAAAAAGAACGTACATAGTGCATGTGTATATACATATTACGTATTTTTCCATTATGTAAGCCACATAACCATGTATTTCCTTATAACTTGGGAAATGTAGAAATGAAAGAGAAAAACTCATAATCCTACTACTGAAGATAGACACTATAAGAATTTTGATGAATTTTTTTAGTGTTATTATTGTATATTTTTTACATAATGTTGATAGAATTTTACCTTATATGTAACACATCTTAAAGTTGATTCATAAGCATTTTCAGCTTTCAAAGTCATCTTTTTAATTGCTATAAAATAACATCAAATTTATTTCTAAATTTTTACTATTAAACATTTGAAATGACCATTTTATATATGTTTTTTTCCCAAGTTTTGCTGATTTCCATAGAATGATATTTAGAAGTGTAAGTAAACAAGAAAATGGCCTCCAAAGATTTATTCAAATTAACACTCTCACTAATTGTGTACAACAGTGTTATTTACACTAATATTTTATATTACTATAACTTAAAAAATAATTTTAAATGGGTGAAAAATCATAGCTAATAAGTTTGTATTTCTTTGATAACTGTAGAGGTTGAAAGCCATCCTATGTTTTTGTTTACTAGTTATTTTTAGTTTTTGGAATTATGTATTCATATCATATGCCTATTTATGGGGTATTCTTATTTTTCTTATCAGTATGTCTGATCTCATTACATATTTGAAGTTTTCTCTCCCGTTCTTCCCTTTCAGTTATTTTGTAAAATATATAAAATATTTTCATGCAGTTCAATGTGTTGATCATTTACATATTGATTTCTTTTTTAAGGTCCTGTGGATTGATTTTTAAGTTCTTTGACCTGTCTCAAATTTATTTCAGTTCATAGTGCAAGGAGAAACTCTAACACAATTTTCCCTTCAATTTACTAACTTGTTATCCCAGGACAGCTTCATGGAACAATCTTTCCTTTATCTGTTGATTTGTCCTGCCAGTAAAAGCTTATTTGATCCAGTTACCAGTGTGGAAGATGACAAGAATAAGATAAAGCTAGCACAGTGGAAATTCAGCCAGACATTTGATTCGACCATCTGGGCAAACTTCAGAGATTCAATCTTAGCAGACCAAGCCTGGGTGTGTTCCAGGTTTTGCAGAGATGTGGCCAGCTTAGGGATGTTCTGAACAAAGGATTTAGCCAAGTGAGGATTAGCCTGGAATGGCACACTGGGCTGCCAGCCACCTTGAGGGCACTAGATCCAGGCAGTCCCTGCGCAGCACTGGTTGGGAGAGGAACTAGATGGCTCTTCCCTAAGGCCTCATCTGTGTTTCTCTCAACGAGTTGAGGCCTGAAAGGGGCCACATTGGAACTCCCACTTGTGGCCCAGGCTAGGGAAGGCCTGGTCTGGAAAGAAGTCACAATTTTGAGTGTCATATATAGCTTCTTCTGCAAAATGGGAGCTTATGAAAGGTTTATTCACAAATAGTGTATGGAACAGAACTACCCTGCACAATCCTGTTACTGAACATCTGCCCGAAGGAAAAGAAAACACTATATTAGTATCAAAGAGATACTTGCACTTATATTTTTATCACAATATTATTGACAATAGCAAAGATATGGAATCTAAGTGTCCATCAAAGGATGAATGGATAAAGAAAATGTATATATATGCAATGGAATACTATTCAGCCACAAAAATAATGAAATCCCATCTTTTGCAGCAACATGGTAGTATAACCAGAGGTCTTCATCTTAAGTGAAATAAGCCCTGACTTGATCACAAATTTTGTAAAATAATTTATTATTTTTTAGAGAGACAATATCTCTCTCTGCCACCCAGGCTGGAGTGCAGTAGCATGATCATAGCTCACTGCAGCCTGGAACTCCTGGGCTCAAGCAATCCTCCTGCCTCAGCCTCCTGAGTAGCTGGGACTACAGGCACATACCACCATGCCAGCTAATTTTTTATTTATTTTTATTTTCTTTTTTTTGTGGAGACAGGATTTCATCATCTTGCCCAGGCTAGTCTTGAACTCCTGGACTCAAGTGATCCTCCCACCTCAACCTCCAAAAGTGCTGGGTTACAGGCATGAGTCACTGCACCTGGCTGGAAATTTGTTAATAGTCTATGTTGAAGGGGTAGCTGAAATCACCTCACCATCCTCTGGGTTTCCAGAGCACCTCCATTCTTATAGCCCATGTGAGTTGTATGGTGGGGCGTGGTTCCATGTCCTTTCTTTCCCTCTGCGTGGGACTACTGAGAGAGCAGGGCTCATGTCATTTATTTGTAGAGTCTCAGGGCCTATTGCAGGATCTGACAGAGTCAATGACTGCTACCTTTGCAGAATGATTGAATAAAATCATTAATGGCTAAATGTGGCTGGTTTTTCCACGTCTTCCCACAGCTGGGATACTTAATACTGGTTGAGACAACTCCTTTTAAACTGTTGGTATTTCTCTTCAATAAAATCTTGGGAAAACCTTGACTTTCATGTCATTTTACTTTGGGACTTTTCCCAAAATCTAGGCTTTAGTTTTCATCAAACACATGTTATGATAATGCTCTTGAGGGGTCTTTACAAACCATCATCATGCTCTTGAGGGAGTCTTTTGAAAACCTTACTTTAGATCAGAGTTAGAGAAGAAAATCACATTCTAGTGGATTTGCAGAGTAATTGATATTCTCACCATCTCTGTTCATATTTGAAATATTTCAGGACTCGATGTGGGGACAAAAACATTGAGTTTACACCTTCTAATAACTTTCCAAAAACCTGTTATAAAGTAAACTGTTGATTCGGAGGTTTGGGGATCTCTGGGGATACAGCTCAGCCTTGGAGCCTAGGGCCTACCATAGCTGGGCTACACCTTCCTCTCCAGCTTCTTGTCCGGCTGCTTCTCCCTTTCATTTTAGACTCTAGCAACATCCCAGAATTGTATGGTCCTATTGATGCAATGCGGCTTGTTGCCATCTTGCTGTTGTAAATGCTGCTTTCTCTGTTCAATCATCTAGCAAACTACCGTTCATTCTTCCTGACCCTGCTGAGGCATCCCCTTCTTTGTGAAGAGTTCCCTCTCTCTTTCTCCAATGTATCAGTAAGCTACTGCTGTGTAACAAACCACCCCCAAGGCAGTGGCTTGAAACAACTGTGTATTATTGTCCTGGGGGTCAAGCAGCTGGTTCTGCTGATCTGGACAGGCTTGGCTAATCTCAACTCCCTTTTGTGTCTATTGGCAGGACAACAGGAGGCTGGCTGGTCTAGGGTGGCCTCATTTATGTGTCTGGCATTGGCTAGCTCTCAATTCAGTGGATGAGGGTGACTGGACCATGTGTCTCTCATCACCCAGTAGACTAGCCTGAGTTTGTTCTCAAGATGACTGATGCTGTTCTGTGAGAGAGAAGGAAAGCATGCATGGCTTCTGAAGGCCTGGATCTCAAAACCCAATGGCACACCAGCACTTCTGCTGCTTTCTTTTGGCTGAAGCCAGGTCAGTTCACATTCAAGGGGAGGAGATTTAGACTCTACCTTTTAATGGGAGAAGCTGCATAGTTACATTGCAAAAGACAAGGATCTGAGGGGAGGAGGGAAGGAGGAGTGGAATGATTGATTGATTTTTGTGATCAATCCACTACACCCAGCTTTGGTAGAGGTACTTACTCTGTAGTACAATTGGCCTTCCATACTATGGGTTCCATACCTATAAATTCAACCAATTGCAAACTGAAAATATTTGAAAAATGTTTGCATCTGCACTGAACACGTACAGACTATTTTTCTTGTCCTTACAGGATAATAATACAGGATAACAACAATTGACAAAGCATTTACATTGTATTAGGTATTATAAGTAATCTAGAGATGATTTAAAGTATACAGGAGTATGTATGTAGATTATATGCAAATACTGCACTCTTTTATATTAGGGACTTGAGCATCTGGAGAGTGTGGTATCTGAGGGAGTTCCTGGAACTAATCTGCAGTTACCAAGGGACAACTGTACTATTGTACTTGGAAGTACTCATGTGGGGTCATATTGTATTGTTTCTTTGAGTCCTAATTCGGCCAACATGGCCTGGTACTTGCATTAATCACAGCCTTCTATCCTCTGGGTGCAGTAACAAGGCACAGGGCACTGAGTGCAGTAACAAGGCACCTGACAGTGGAGGTAACCAGGAGGCAGGCACCCTAAGGTGGGAAAGGGATGTATGTACAGAATCATGGCTGCATGGCCTGAAGGCTGGCTTAAGCCGTCAACGGCTGCCGGGCAGGGTCCAAAGCCCAAAGGAAGGCCTGTTACCTCTTTCACCCTTCCTGATGGCTCTGCCTCTGCCTTCAGCTGGGTGTGGGCAGGCCCCACCCACTGAGGCTCCAGCCCTTACCCACAGTGTCAGCAATGCAGCCTCCAGAGGATGTGCTCAGGCCCTGCCCACACACCCGGATGTTGACAGGGGCATGGCTCCAGCGCCAGCTCTAATGGATGGTCTCATCGCTTTTAAAATAATGACCATGGGGTGTGGGCTGGCGAGAGCAGTGACATCACTTTCCTGCAATTCTGGGTCAGTTCCTGCTGCTTTTCTCTGTATCTTTGAATGACTGAAATAAATCTACTGGTTGGGTACATTTCCTGGAAGATTTCTGACATGTTCACATGTCTATCTTGGAATGTGGTCAGGAGAGCAATGGCTTTGGACTTAGAGGTCCTGGGTTCAAGATTCTGCTACTAGCTTGCTGTATGACTTGGACTAGCAACTTAACTTCTCCAGGCCTGTGTTTTCTCATTTGTACAATGATGGGAGGAACACCCTTGGTTTTGTAAAGGAATGGTGAGGACAAACTGGGATCTTTTATCAGAGCCACTGTCTTAGTCAGTTTGGGCTGCTATAACAAAGTTCCATAGATTAGGTGCCTTGTTAACAGCAGAAATATATTTCTCACAGTTCTGGAGGCTAGAAGTCCAAGCTCAGGATGCCAGCATGGTGGGGCTCTGGAGGGTTCCTAAACACCATTATTCGTCATTCATGCTTCTCAGAGCCCTAAGGAAGAGAGTGATTCCTCAGTTCAATTGTGAACTGCTCTTGCCACTCTGTACTTCCTCATGTAAAGAAACCAGACTTTACATCATGGGTGACCAGTCCCGCAGAGTTGTACAGAACCTCCCTTGGGGCCACAGATGGCTGGATTCTGTCCCCCCGTATACAAGGAGGTTATTGGGATAGGATTTCTCCCTGAAACGAGTGTGTATATTCAGAAAGCTAAAGACGACTTTCCGTGGTCGTCAGATCACTAGGCAGGAATGCTATTTTTCTGAGGGATGTGTGGAAAGTATTCAATACAATTTTGACCCAAAGCTCCAGGCCTTGGATTAGGAAATGCCAAACCCAAAACATTTAACTCTAGAATTTATGTTTTTAAAAAACCAAAATGAAAAATAATCTTAGAAGCAGCAAAATACTATAATGGAAATTTCCCTGGATGGGGAGACAAGGTGGTGAAGATGACAATGATGATGCTGATGGCCAGACACTGTGATGAGTATTTGTATTCATTATCTCCTTTAGACTTCCCAACAGCTCCATGCAGTTGGTTCTAGACTATCCAGATTATCTAGCTGAGAATAAAAAGGTCTGAGAGAGGTTAAGCAACTGTCCCACAGACACACAGCTAATCTGTGGTGTGGAAGAGATCTGCTGTCTGAGTTCAAGTTTGTCTTGGGCTTCAGAGCCACAGGTCTCTGCTTTGCCTCTGACTCATTTTCTGTTATGGGTAAATGGCTGTCTTTGGACTGCAATGATCCCATCTGGAATATAAATCAGTTGGACACTGTATTAGTCTGTTCTCATGCTGCTAATAAAGACATACCCAAGACTGGATAATTTCTAAAGACAAGAGATTTAACCGACTCACAGTTCCACAGCTGGGGAGATCTCACAATCATGGTGGAAGAAAGGAGAAGCAAAGGCACATCTTGCATGCCAGCAGGCAAGAGAGCATGTGCAGGGGAACTCCCCTTAATAAAACCATCAGATCTTGTGATACTTATTCACTATCAAGAGAACAGCACCGGAAAGACCAGCCCCCATGATTCAATTACCTCCCACCAGGTCCCTCTCACAATGCATGGGAATTACGGGAGCTACAATTAAAGATGAGGTTTGGGTGGGGACACAGGCAAACCATATCAGACCCCAAGATGTCTTTTCAGCTCTAAAGTACTCTGATCCCTGTGTCTTGCATCTTGCAGAAGAAAATGATGCCTTTTCAGTGCCTTTTTTGTAAATAATATGACTGCCTAGTTAGAGAATGTGGGAGAGAGTGTCTCCTTTATTTTGAAGACATAACTGTGGTTTGGTGGAAAGAGTTCTGGACTAAGAGACAGGAGGCCTAGGTTTTACTTTTAGCTTTAATACCATGTGGCCATGTGACCAGAGGAAGGCTGACTCTTCCGAACTTCAGTTTCTCTACCTGAGAAATGAGAAGCTTGGACAGGACTGGCTCTAGGCTCCTGTCAGCTCTGACATTTGGGCAAGGATGCCAGGCACCTCACCTACTGCTCCAGATGTCCCAGGAGAGGTTTCCATGCAGGATTTCAACTTGCTGAAAGCACATGTGTCTTTCCTAATGAATGACTGGGATTCCTTCACAGGTGAAAATCTCAAAAACTCTGGGAAAGTCTCTAATGTCAGAACAAACTCATCTTCCTTGTATGATAAAACCAAGATCTTTCCTCTGGTTGATAATATGCAGAGATAGAGGTCTTGTCATAGTACTTGAACTAGGGGACAAGCAAAAGGGCCACATAAGAAAGAATTTTGGTTGTTGCTTAATAAAAGCAACAATAAGGTTTTGGAAAGGCTTTAATTCATTGTTGATGTAGGAGGTAGCCAGGCCTGAACTTCTAGAAGATCCAAAGCTGGGAGCAAGTCACATAGCTGCATGGAGAGCTACCATGGCCACCTTGGAACTGCATATTTTCCCCTTTGCGCATTTAGCTTGCACCAGAGAGCCCCAATTCCTGTATCAACACCTATCCTCCCACCAGGTCTCACAACCACATGAAAGCAGGAGAGGCGGATTTATGCCTTAACAGCCCCAAGAACAAGCTTTGTGCACTGATAAAATCAGTGGCTGGCTTAGAGATCACATCAGCCCTGGAGAAACTGCTTCATGATTTGACAAGGCTTCTAAAGGCTGTTTGCGTTCTGTGAGTCAGGTCCGAAGCAAAAGGAATACACAGAAGAAGATGATTATGGGTGTTTTGAAAACCTGCCTCTTCCTGCCTGCCTGGGACAATATTTACAAAGCAGACATGCAAACAAGCAGACCTTCTTTTCGGGTTTAAATTCCCTACTGAGCCAGGCGGTTCCCGTGCTGGGGTGCTTGCCCAGCACTAAGTTAGGTGTTTAAAAAAAGCATTTGCCAGCCAGCTGCCTGCCTTCCCTTTGGTGGTTACCGTGTGGTTAGGAAGCTCAGGAGTAGTGTTGCTCTTGCCTGAGTAAGATACAGACCCTTTTTAAGGGAAAACATTCCCAAGGATGTACACTGTTGACTTAAATTACCTTGATTATTATGTTATTTAAATATATACAAACATAAAACTAGGTATAAGTTCCTCAGCTTATAGTTCTTACACATCTATAAATCTAAAACAAATTTACAAATGATGTGCAAACAAAACTCTAACATGAATCAAAATTTAAATTGTTAACATAAACTTGATATGACAGATCTACCAATCTGACTTCATAGGAAAAAGTTTTATCTCTCCATTTTGCGTTTCACTTGTTTTGGTCTCAGCTTATTTAATTTTGTGTATAAAGGACCATTGTTTGAGTCATCCTGTGTCACTTTTTCCCAGTTTTTAACACTGAATTCATATTAGGCCACTAAATTATTATTTTATTAAGCTGGTTGCTATAATAGGAAATCTCCCAATACCTAACACTGAAAGAAATTTCAGATGCTAGTTAATGGAATATTCTACACCGTGTATTTACATACGGGTACTGAATAATTGAACACTGGTGAGGGCAAAGGCAAGGTATGTAAAATGCGTCTGTGAGCAACCAGAATATCCTATAACACATTTTATTGGGGAGGCTGGCATGCCCATACCAACATATGTCATGTGATGACTCGGTTCTTCTACCACTTAATTCTAATTACTGTGGAAACTTTTGAGGTGCCTAGGCATTGTGTGACCTTAACTTGGTCCAAGGTATTCACTAACACAGATGGCACTGATATTCTGTGCAGCACTTCATTACAAGGGCTTAGCCAGTTGATCTAGAAGAAAGGCTTGTATGACAGAGCCCTTGAGACTGTGTCCACAGGGGTCTTTGGACCCCAATTCTGAAAAATATTCTGGAGAGAAGTTCATGGTGAGCGCTCATAGAAGAAAATGGTCTCCTTGCAATGTGGGACAGCCCAAGAGAACAATTTTCTTCCAGGAACCAGGAAAGAGGAGATGGGGATGAATTTGTCCATTTGATCATTTACTCACTAAATATGCATGGAATCCCACCTTTTTTACATGCCTAGCAGAGGGGATGGGGAAAGGGTTGTGGTAAAATTAATATAATTGCTCCCCTGGACAGCTGCTTGGGAGAGTTTGAAAAGCTCTTTGCAGCTGCTTTCTGAACTAGATTATAAGCTCCAGAAGAAAATTAATCTCTAACATTTGGAGTTACATGACACTTTATGCATAGTGTTTTACTGTTTAATCATCTGCTCACTTTCCAGTTTTCTTTTCAAGTGACCGTCTATTTCTGGGAATTAAGTCCTAAGACAGATAAAAGTTTGTCACTTTTGAGAATAGTCTTGAGGATGTGCAGAAGTCTTTAAGGTCCCTAGTTCCTCCAGAGTGTGTGTTACATGAGATAATCATCTGCACATCTAAGTTCCGCTGTGTTTAGGATAGAAGAGCCTCAGTTTACAACACAAAGCAACACAAGAAATAGTGCGTAGAAGTCAATTGGTGATCAATGTCAAATCAGTGTCAGAAACAAAAAGTATTACGAGTTTGGGTGAGAGACTACAATTGTGGGATGGGCTTTCTCAAAAGAGGTTTAAAGAAAAGGTGGGACTAGATGTAGGATAGGTGAGAAATAAATTATAGAGAGGAGGGAAGGGGGCATTTCAGGTTGAAGGAAGAATAGAGACAAAGTATCTAGAGAGGATTTTTTTTTTTTTTTTTTTGTGACAGGGTCTCGCTCTGTCACCCAGGCTACAGTGCGGTGGCACAATCATAGCTGACTGCAGCCTCAAACTCCTGGGCTCAAGTGATCCTCCTACTTCAGTCTCCTGAGTAGCTGGGACTACAGGTGCATGCCACTACACCCTGCTAATTAATTTGTATAGAAACAGGGTTTCACTATGTTGCCCAGGCTGGTCTCAAACCACTGGCCTCAAATGATCCTCCTGCCTTGGCTTCCCAAAGTGTTGGAATTATAGACATGAGCCACTACACCTGGCCTGAGGAGAGGCTATTTGTAAGGACTGGAGAGAGCATAAGTCTTGAAAGATAGATTGAATCCAAATTTTGGAGGCTTTAGAGGCCAGAACAAGAGAGTGCATGGTACTGTAGTCAGTGGGAGCCACTGGATCAACTGTTGAGGGACAGTAAGACATCATAGCTAAAGGCTGTCTTAAAAACATTGAGTCATCAAAAGGTTATCAGCCAGCACAGTGGCCTTCATTTAAAACATTTTCTTTCCATTTCAATGTTTCTGTCAGTACTCTGCCGTTGCACTGACATTTATGAAGTCCTGTTTGTAGTAGGAACAGTTGATAGGTTGCTGAGATTGTGTCCTGGTGTTTGTAGGCACCTGTGTCCTCTGGAGACAGCATGTGTCCGGGAGCACCTGTGTGCTCCTGAATAGGGAGCACTTGTCTGCAGGCTCCTGCTGGCAGTGTCCACTTGATCTTCCCTCTCTCTGTCTCCTCTCTCTACCCATTGCAGCCCCTTGCCAAGCTTCATTCTAAATATAATACTTAACCCAGGATTTGTGGGCAGTTTATAAAACTCCTTGACACTTGTGTCACTCATAGTAACCCTTTGAAGTCAGGAGACTAGGCTAGGTATTTTTCTCTTTATAGGTGAAGCTAAGGCTCAAAAGGGAGAACTAAGTCATCCAAGATCACCATGGCCTATTAGTATCCAGCATATTAGGAATGGTGAGTTGTGCATAGATGCTGACCGACAAGGCGGCAGACCTGATGCTGGCGATGGCCCACCTGCAGACTTCTACTGCTGAGACCCTCACAGCAGTAAATGGAAGGTATTACACACAGCCCAGCTGCCTCCCATTGCCCCCACTTAGGTGGCTGCATCCTTGAGCTGGGAATCTGCCTCCCATTGCCTCCACTTAGGCAGCTGCGTCCCTGAGCTGGGAATATAAACTGGCATCAACCAGCCTCCATCCTAACTTCCGGTCAGCAGGCAGGATTCTAGCAGCACCCATAGAGCTGACCCATGAGATTCAGAGCATCTACCTATAACACACCTGTGAAAAATAACAAGCCAGGATACAGTGATATCATCACAGATGAATAAATTATATAAAAAACAAAAGACAAAACTTAGGCCCACGAAAATGTTATGGAACAGAAAAGAAGGAAATAACCATAGCATGGAAAGGTAGAGAAAAAAAAAACACAAAAAATTGTTACAGGAAATAGAAGTAGTTTGGATAGCATCTGCTTTGAACTCTGCAATAAAAAAAACAATTCTATGAAATAAGAGATAACAGGTTCAAGCAAAATAACATATGGGGAAGCTAAAAAAATATACTCATAAAGAAGCCAACAATGGGCTAGGATGGTTTAAAGCAGAAACAGAAAAGATTAGAAAGTAGAACTGACTCTGCTAAAAATTGTCAGTGATTTAATTGATCAACACCATATGCTGCTGTCCCAGAATTGCAGAGAAATAGAAAGAAATGCCAGTAACTGGGAACAATATGATAAATATGAATGCTCGAGGATGAAGAAACAAGAGTAAGTTATTGATTTTTCTTACATTACCTACTTGTAGTCAGATGTGGGGATTTGCACAGTTTCATATAATGCTTGTGAAAATATCAATTGTATTGAAAGATTCAAAAATGGTTACTATGGCCGGGCGCGGTGGCTCAAGCCTGTAATCCCAGCACTTTGGGAGGCCGAGACGGGCGGATCACGAGGTCAGGAGATCGAGACCATCCTGGCTAACACGGTGAAACCCCGTCTCTACTAAAAATACAAAAACTAGCTGGGCGAGGTGGCGGGCGCCTGTAGTCCCAGCTACTCGGGAGGCTGAGGCAGGAGAATGGCGCAAACCCGGGAGGCGGAGCTTGCAGTGAGCTGAGATCTGGCCACTGCACTCCAGTCCGGGGGACAGAGCGAGACTCTGCCTCAAAAAAAAAAAAAAAAAAAAAAAAAAAATGGTTACTATATTAAAGCCAGCAATTTCACTTCTGACACCTGATGCTAAAGACTTTATCAGGGAAGAGCACAGGAATGCCTCTACAATAATTTTTATTATAGTGATGTCTATAATAGTGAATAATTGGAAACCTCCCAAATGCCCAGCTGTAGGGGAAAGGTTGAGTCAATTATTGTGTTTCCTGCTATTAAATATTTCTTCAATCAACTAGAAGAAAATATAACAATTCCGTTTCTATCAAGTGTGAATTTCCTTTTGTGGAATTGTTCTGGATGAAACTGATAGGTTAATTTCATATTACTGCTTAACAAATTGCCATACATTTATCAACTTAAAACAACACCAGGTTGTTAGTTCACAGTCCTGTGGATAGGAAGCACGGTGCAGAGTGACAGAGTTCTCTACCCATGGCGTCACCAGGCTGAAATCAAGGTGTTGGCCAGGCCCAGTTCTTGTCTAGAGGTTATGGGGAAAAATCCACTTCTGGGCCCTTTCTTGTGGTTTGCTGAATTCATTTCCTTAAGCTGGTAGGACTGCAGTTCATTTCCGTGTTTGTTGTTAGCTGGGGGCTGCTGTAAGCACACAGAGACCACCTGTACTTCTTGCCATGTGTTCCCCTCTGTCTTCAAGTCAACAATTGTACAGCAAATATTGTTTGTGCTTTGAGTATCTAGGTTCTCTTTCTGCAACCAGCCAGAGAATACTTTCTTCTTTTAAAGGGCCCATGTGGTTAAGTCAGATTCACCTGAATAATATCTGTATCTTAAAGTCAACTAATTTGGGACTTTAATTACATCTTCAAAATCTCTCTACTGCAGTACCTGCATTAGTGTTTGATTGGGTAACTGGGAGCAAGGTATGTGTGTAAACTGGGAGCAAGGTATGTGTGTATACCACATTCTAGGAATCTTGGTGGGGGGATCTTAGAATTCTGCCTGTCACACAATTGATAAATTGATTTTTTTTCTTTTTTTTTTTTTTTTTTTTTTTTGAGACGGAGTCTTGCTCTGTCACCCAGGCTGGAGTGCAGTGGCTGGATCTCAGCTCACTGCAAGCTCTGCCTCCCGGGTTCACGTCATTCTCCTGCCTCAGCCTCCCGAGTAGCTGGGACTACAGGTGCCCGCCACCTTGCCCGGCTAGTTTTTTATTTTTTTATTTTTTTTTATTTTTTAGTAGAGACGGGGTTTCACCAGGTTAGCCAGGATGGTCTCGATCTCCTGACCTCGTGATCCGCCCATCTCGGCCTCCCAAAGTGCTGGGATTACAGGCTTGAGCCACCGCTGTGGATGTGCAGTATTGTGACATTGAGACCAGGCTTCATAAGATTTCATAAAGTCTTATGAAGCAGAAAAAGTCTTACAAATATAGCCTACAACTACGTTTCCCTTTTGATTTGGGTAAGATTGGCTTTGAACTCCCCTGAAGGACAACTTTCCATTTCCTTTTTTGAGTCACCTGTGTTCTTAAACTTGTATTTAAAATGGCTCACTGACTTGGCTCCTTGAGAACTTGTCTGCTCCTTGTCTATTCATCTATCCACCCACTAGTCTCTCCATCTACCAAATCACCCACAGTATATCCATCTATGTCATCCATTCAACCATCTACCCATTCATCCATCCATTCATCCATCCACCCATCCATCCATCCATCCATCCATCCAACCAGCCACCCTCACATTCAGTTATCCATCTACTCTTCCAACCATCCGGCTGTCCATCCAGCAACAAAACTACAATTTCCCCATCCATTTGCCTACTCAACCTTCTGTTCATTCATTTGCCTATCTATTTAACAACCTACCCATCACCCAGACATCATGCTTCTCATTGATTTAGTAAACTGCTTTGAACTCTAACTACATGCTGGTTCTTGTAGCAGACACTAGGATACTAGGATAAAGTCTCTTCCCTCAACCTACTTATTGTCTAGTGGAGAAATGAGACAAAAAACTAAATAGATAGAATTCACATGAAAATTCCTATAATAGAAGAATGTCAGGTGGTTTAGGAGCCCAAACTGGGGTAGGAAGTTTCTCTGGAAGTTGTGAAAAAAGATACATAAACTGGCCCTTGGAGGATATGCAGTTGTCCATCTCTGAATGAAATCCTGCAAGTTTTTACTGCATCCATCATGGAGCCTGGAGATTGCAAGTGTTCTTAATCTCTATGAAGGTGACATTTTCCCAGTGTGACTGATGTACTGTAGAAATTACAGAGCACAGTCCTGGAGGGCTGGATCGATGGCATTGATTTTGCTCTCTTCTGGACATGGTCAAGTGATAATGACAGGGAAGATTGAGACATGCCAGAGGCAACCTTTCCAAACACACAGTGATGAGTGTCTCGTTTTAAATCACACTTCCTGTGAGCCTGGTTTATTTTATTTATTTATTTATTTATTTATTCTGAGACAGAGTCTCACTTTCTCTTACCCAGGCTGGAGTGCAGTGGCACGATCTCAACTCACTGCAAGTTCTGCCTCCCAGAGTCAAACGATCCTCCTATCTCAGCCTCCTGAGCAGCTGGGGCCACAGGTGCTTGCCACTATGCCCGCCTAATGTTTTCTATTTCTTTGAAGAGATGGGGTTTCACCATGTTGCCCAGGCTGGTCTTGAACTCCTAAGCTCAAGAAATCTGCCCGCCTCAGCCTCTCAAAGTGTTGGGATTACAGGCATGAGCCACCACAACTAGTCCATGAGCCTGATTTAAACCTGGTCCACAAACACCTGGCTTTCTCTGGTATAATTTGACCAGTTGCTTTGAGTGCCAGAGAATTTACGTCATTGTGCCTGGGAGCTCACACTCAGCATGGTTTTTGCTTTGACTCCACGTCCTGGTTTGTTGTTTTTAGGGAAGGGCTTTCTCTCTGTGTTGCCCAGGCTGGAGTGCAGTGGCTATTCATAGGCACCAACATAGCACACTACAGGGCTGAACTCCTGGGCTCGAGCAAACCTCCTGTCTCAGCCTCTCCAGTAGCTGGGATTACAGGCGCATGACACCGGGCTGGTTTGATGTCCTGTTTTAACCCGAGTTGTTTGTAGCCAGCTTTGGCAAACCTCTCATGAGCATATTCTGCAGTGTTATAATTACCTGGGTGGTGGCCTGCATCTGGGGATCACTTAAATGCTTTCATCTTCAAGTCCATCTCAGGATAATTTCAATGAGAAGCTTCTAGGTCATTTCCATAGACTCCTCTTCCCCTCTTGTTTGTATTACAAACTTGTGTAAAAGAAGAGGATTTTAGAGACAGAGACTTGGATTCAAATCCTAGCTCTGCCATTAGTCAGTTGCACAGCCTTGTATACCCTTGCTAAGCCTCAGATCTCTCACCTGTATAATGGGCCCAATAGTACCTGCTTGTGGGCCTGCTGTGAGGATTTCTGGAGCTAGTGCATGTGAAATGCAAAGCACCTTCGTAAAGCATAGTAACACACTCAGGAAATGGGAGCTGCTTTTGTGGTTGCTGTTGCTGCAGTGATTCCCAGGGACATGTGATATTTTAAATTACATTGGAAGAATTCTCATATTTTTTTCACAGGCAGAATTGGCTCATGGATCAGACTAACCAGATTTATGGTTAAACATGTTTATAAAAAACATGAAGTCATGTTTTTTTAAATGCAGCAGGAAAGCAAATCATTAGGTCTAATTTGTTAGGCTGAGAAAACACTGGAATGAAAGTGCTGTTAACAAACACTTAGCATAGGCTGGGCAATAATCACATGTGTTTTAGCTTGAAAGCTTCATGTGCCCTATTGGAAGGGGTTGGGTCAGAGGCCTGTGATGGCTTCATTGAAAATGCAGAGTTGGAAATAGCCATCCCTACACTAGCATCATGCTGAAATCAAGGGGGATAGACTTCAAAAGAAATGTTGTGTTTTACATCATTGCCATGTTTTCCCTTTACAATGCATGATTAATTTTAATTTTACTAATGCATTTGTTTTTGTCAATAGAGGCAGAAGATGAGGAATGAAAATAAGAGCTAATAGTAACTATCCCACTTGACCTTGAGCAAGATATCCAATGCTTCTGTGACCAGAAGCTGGTCACTTCTGGGTTAATAAAATGGAAGCAATAATAGCATCTCCTTCAAAAGGTTGTAGTGAGGGTTAAATGAATTCATACAGATGTGCTTAAAACAGTGGTTGGCACGTAGTCAGTGTTCAGCAGGTGTTAGCTGCCATCCTCCTCCTCCTCATCATTTGTAATAGGAGCAGCAGTATTGTCTTTTTTTTTTTTTTTTTTTGACAGAGTCTCACTCTGTCACCCAGGCTGGAATGCAGTGGCATGATCTCAGCTCACTGCAACCCCTGTCTTCTGGGTTCAAGCGATTCTCCTGCCTCAGCCTCCCAAGTAGCTGGGATTGCAGGCACATGCTGCCACACCCAGCTGATTTTTGTATTTTTAGTAGAGACAAGGTTTCACTATGTTGGCCAGGCTGGTCTTGAACTCCCAACCTCAGGTGATCCACCCGCGTTGGCTTCCCAAAGTGCTGGAATTACAGGTGTGAGCCACCACACTTGGCTGCAGCAGTACTGTCGTAAGAGTAGGAACCTGAAGCACTCTAAAGGTGAAATCATTTCCTCAAGGTCCAATGGCAAGTGGAACAGTCCAAATTTGAACTTGGGCAGGTGATTTCAGAGCCAGCAGTTTGAATTATGTTTTTCAAAATGATTTTGACGTTGTACAAGTAAGAATTAAAATTTATGTCAGTTACCAATATCTTTCTAAAAGACAGCTTTGATCATTTTTCTCTCACTTAAAATCCACTAGCCCCTGGATTCTCAAGGGTGGAAGAGATGTTTCATTCACTGAAGTATCTCTAGTACCTGGCTCCACACCTGTTAGCAGCAAAGGTTTATTGATCAAAGCTGAGACACCCTCTCCCATCCATAAAAGGATAAAGTCCAAACTCTTTGGCTTAACACCAGAGCAACCCACGGCTTGGCCACCATCTCCAGCTCAGCCTCGTCCCCAGCAGTTCTCTCTCTGCTCCAGCTAGGGCAGCACATTGGTCATTGATTCCTTTGGCTTGAAAGATCCTCTTCAATGTTCATATGTCCCTGACAATCTCCTACTCTGCCTTCATGATCCAGCTCGATGTCACCCCCTCTTAGAATTCTTCTCCTGCATCTTCCCTATTCCCCAAACCTCAGGGCAGAACGTGTGGGTGCCTTGGAAGATTGCTCACTGAGGGTCTTCAGTTGTACCTCAAAGGATACATAGGCTTTGGGCCTGTGAAGAAAGGAAAGGTACCTTAGCCAGAGTGACAGCATGGGCGACACACAGACTTGGAGAATGAATGGCTCTCAGTGAGATTTCACTAATTCCTCCAAATCATTATTTTCTCCAGTGTGAGTTGTATTATTTCCTCCTCCCCAAGCAGACTTAAATTCTAGGGTTGTGCTTTCTTTTTCTCTCGTTTTTTAAGAGATGGGAGTCTCACTTTGTTGGCCAGGCTGGTCTCAAACTCCTGGCCTTAGTTATCCTCCCATCTTGGCCTCCCACAGTGCTGGGATTACAGACATGAGCCCCTGGGCCGGCCCAATGGTTGCACTTTCAATACAGGTGGAGAGTGTCTCTACTGCTTTTCCTGATCCCTGAGAAGGTCTTTCCAAGGAGATCACAGTAGCAATTCACTTCTTTGGAAAAACCGGTCCGAGTAAGGAAAACATGCCATATATACCTTATGGGTAAGACAGTAGAGAAACCACTGACCAGGATGCTTGGAGAACTGCATTCTTATCCAAACTCTGTCACTCACTAACTTTCAGACTAAAGGCAAATGCCTCAGCCTCTCTGCAATTAGGTTTCTTCATCTGAAAAATGGGTATCATGTAGCCTGCCTGGCCCAATTCCCAGTGCTCTGGTGAAGACCAGATGAGCAAGACTCTGTCTCTATCTAGCTATGAGACATTGGGAAAGGCATTTAATTACCGTACCTTGAATTCTTTGGTCATGAAAATGAGGCCAAGAATACTTTCCAGATCATTTGGCTATGAGGATTAGATGAAGTAACATGTGGAAAATGCACAGTACAGTGCCTGGTATATAGTAGATATTCAATGGATATTCTTTTATTTTTTCCTTCCTTCCTTCCTCTCTCCCTTCCTACTTCCCTTCTTTCTTTCCTCCCTCCTTCCCTCCTTTCCTCCTTCCTTCCCTCTCTCATTCCTTCTCCTTTGTTTCTTAGTTATAAAAATGAGGAGTTAGAATAAATATCCTCTCATTAAAATGTCTAAGTCTGTGCCTTTTTAAAAAAGTAAAGATCATAATGAGATATTATTTGGAAACCCAAAGAAATATGATATTTTCCAAGTAGGAGGGAAAAGATCCAGCTTTTTTCTGCCCTGGGAGCTCCAGAAGTTTAAGGCAAAATGATAAACATGTCAGAATGACTTCTTTATTTCTATTTATAATCTTTGCCATACAGCTCAGTGGATGGTGAGGTGCTTTTTCCAGCGTAGAAACTTTCCTTGGCCAAGGAAAGGCAAGAATAAATACTTTTCCTGGGATGAATCCATTACCGGTACCCTCTTTCCAATATTCCTCCAGATTGAAATTTATGCTTAAAAATCCAAGTGAGTTAAAAGACTGTGACTTTCTAAAGCAAACTCTTTTGCAATGCTATTTTGCTGTGAAAAGTCAGTGCTATTTTTTTTTTTTAAGTTGTGATGGCTGAATGTGGATTTCAGGGAAAAGTGGGTATATGGTAACCCTGAAGAATTATATCAGATCAAGACCACAGGAGAAACTTTCCCATCTCTGCAGGGCCCATTAAGCCCTAAATGCTTCCCTTCTCTGCATCACCACTCAGTGGTAGTGGAGGCAGGCTAGGCTAGCTCCCACTCACAGTTTTCTAGGGAGTGGAAAGCTCCGAAATCAAAGAAATGGATCCTTGAGGGAGGCAGGAAAGTTGTCTGTCTGGACGTTTCCTCTGACCCCTGTCTACTTCCTACTCCAGGGCCTCCTGCAGGCAGGAGTCTGTACTATCACTAGGATCTTATCACCTCTCTTCTCCTTGCTTAATTTCTGCACCACCTGGGCCAGTCCTCCCACAAATAAGCCACACTTCCTGTCTCCTCTGGGAAGCCTTCCCTGATTACTCCAGATATCAGAATTTTCTTTCCTGGAATCTTTAAAAGATTGAATCGTCTCTGCTGAATGATCTCCTTCAACACTCTAACCTGACCCCATCAGCTGGATTGAAATTCTTCTCGTATTTGTTTGCATGAGGAAGGGTGGGGATGGGTCTCAGGATGGGCACTGGGAGAGGAGACAGGTCAAACGAGGGTGAGAGGACATCATGTCCTTGTACCTGCACAGCTCCAAGCCCAGCAATGAGCACAAACCAGGTGAGCAATGAATACTCGTCATTAGGAGCCTGCAGTGCACCCTTACTCTAGGAGAGTAACTGCAAACAAAGCAGGAGACGTGGTTCTCTCTCCTCAGGCTTCAGCACAGAGATCTTATTTATATGCCTGAACAGAGTAAAGATAAGTCTATTATTATATTTTTATATTTTTAATATATACTTTGCATACTTCCAGAAAAGAATGGAGTTGGCTGACAGTAAAGAGTTTATAACAAGCCTATTTATATAGAAATAGAAATGGAAAGCCATGGTGAAGGAGGAAGGAGCTAAAATGACGATACATTAACTGATATAATCATTATGATTATACACAGCGTGGAGCTGGGGATGTGGAAGGCTGCCCTGGAACATGTAGTGTCCGTCATTTGAAGGAGAAGTGGGGAGAAAGTGGCTCAAATAATTGGATATTGCTTATAGGAGAATAGGATTTGCATAAATAATGTGAGAGTAGGCTGGGCATGGTGGCTCATGCCTGCAGTCCCACCACTACACTACTGAGAGGACGAGGTGGGCAGATAGCTTGAGCTCAGGAGTTCAAGACCAGTCGGAGCAACATGGCAAAACCCCGTCTCTACAAAAACAACAACAACAAAAAATAAGCCAGTCGTGGTGTGTGCCTGTAGTCCCAGCTACTCAAGAAGCTGAGGTGGGAAGATCACTTGACTCTGGGAGGCAGAGGTTGTGGTAAGTGGTGATTTCATCACTGCACTCCAGCCTGAGCGACAGAGTGGGATCCTGTCTCAAAATAATAATAATAATAATAATAATAATAATAATACGTAAGTAGAAGCAGAGAGGATTATGGGAGCATTTAGGGGTATGTAGCTCACTGTGAGGATCCTGACAACTGCTGCAAAGATGAGCAAGAACCTTAATTTAGGAGGCTGTGGTGGCAAATTGTGGCTTCATTCTTGGATGACTGTGTTTGGTGCTTCTGGGTCAATTTTCAGACAATATTTAATTTTTCAGTGAGATCTATGACTTGCTTACATGCACCACTTCTTGTAAAAATTATATGATCAGAGCGTATATATTTCCATTTTGGCGATAGGTTGTTGGCCAGTTAATGTAAAAGGTTTCAGTGTTTCTTAATTATTTAACCTCTCTGGGCATTCGTCATCTTATTCATATGATGCGGATAATAGCATTTTTCCTATTTCACGTGGTTGTTGAGAGGATCTGATGGAATGACTAGTTGAAAGTGTTTGTAAAAGTCAGGATAAGTAAAGCAATGCTGCAGGAACAAATGACGCCCAAATTTCAGCAGCTTACTACAAAAAATATGTATTTCTCACTCATGTTCATGTTCAATGTGGGTCAGCAAAGAGATACTGTCTTTCACAGTCATGCAAGGCCCCTTGCTGGAGAAGCTGCACCTCCATATGTGCTTCTACCATCACGAGGGCAGAGGAGAGGGAGCATGGTGCATCATATACCGGCTCTTAAGACTTCACATGTGTGACATATGTCACTTCTACTCATGTATCATCAGCCAAACCAAGTCACATGGCCATAGTCTCACTTGAAAAGGGGCAGGAGAAATGCAAACTTACCATGGGCCCAAAGGAGAAGAGAATCAGAGTATTTGTGGATAGTTTTAATTTTGGCACAAACTTGAAAGTACTTAGAATTTGCTCCAAAAATATATGAATATTTTCATTCTCCAAGCAGCTGTATTTGTATCACAACAGAAGTCCTGAACTCTAAGCTGCAGGCAGCATTACTGATGTCAGAATAGTTCATCCGTTTCAACAGGTCAACTCCACGATGTAGCAGTGGTCCAAACTGAAGCCAGTGCGCCACTTACTAGCTACTGCAGAGAGACTGGAGAAGTCTCACCTCTTGCCAACTCCCACTGATTGTTGGTGGCTTCCGGGAGATTTGTGTAAAGGATTGTATCTGGGGCTTGAAAAGAAAGAGTTGCAATTGATTAATAATGTCTAATATGGGAACAAGAAGTGGGAAGCGGAAGCCGTTGCCAGGCTTTTGTTATCCTTAATCAATTGCATCACTCAGAGGGCGTCACAGTAGCTGATGAAAGGATTTGCCTACAGAGATCCATCCTGGGGAGTGGCTTCCAAACTCTTCTCCTCCCAGTGTGCATTCCAGGGCCAGTCCACAGTTTACAAAGGACCAGGCTGTGTCTGCATTGTCTCAGGTTCAGCCCAGCCTGGGCATCTTCAGTCTTCTTTGGCTGTACCAGGTAACACATCTTTCTAGAGACCCTGAGAGAATGCCATTTTCTGAGTTTCCACAGGCTAGCCAGAAAGGCTGTTAAATAACTCACCCAGCCAGTTCTTTCCAAAAATACCCAGTCCTATTTTTAAAATGGAGGATTATATAATTCTTCAACTGGCCTCACTCATTTCCCTTTTTGCTTAGATGCCATGGCTGTCAGAGTGTGGTTAGGATCTCAGGCAGCCATGTAGAGGCACAGGATTTGAAATCTGCAGCCTCATGAGACAGGAAGTTGATTCCACTCATGGCAGGGTTGGGTCCTGTCTAGTGGATGGTCACTCTTAGGGATGGTTCCAGATGTCTTGCTGGGTTCAGCTTGCTTATGTTTGCTTTAATCATGATGCCAGTAGTGTGGTTCAGGAGTTGCTTTTCATCTGGGATCTTTGTCATATCCGTTAATGTCTTGATCATGACAAGATGTGACTTGGAATGGGAACACTGGTATAATTCCTCAAATTTATGTTCACCAAAACCAGTGACAGCATGCCCTGTATATTCCCCCTTTACCCTCTACAGCATTCATAAACAGAAATTGGGGACTTTAATCATTTTAAATGATGGGCTAGATTGCTTTCAGCCTATTTTGTTTAAAGGAGGAAAGAAAGGATCTTCTCTTAGAGAAAGAGGAAGGGAATGGGGAAACATGTATTAAGCACTTACTTTCGGCCCACACCAGGTATTTCTTATACATTATGACATTGATCCTCATGAATATCCTTGAGCTATAGGTCTCAATAACCCTATTTTGTGGATAGAGGAACCTGAGGCTCAGTTAAGTTGGTTGACTTGGTCACTTGGTCACAATAGGACAGAGTCAGGATTCAAAGGCAAGTCTGTCTGAAACCCTTCGACTTCTGCAGCCAACCAGAGAATTGAATTGTAGACATCTCAAAGTGGCCAGCATGACAAAGGTGGGACAGTGAAGCTCAGCCAGGCTTTCTCTTGCCCATGTTAATCTTTGAACCTCGGCTAAGGTCACAGCTTCTGCTCTGGACTGTTCCAGAATTCTGTGGGGCTGTGCAAAAACATGCCACCTCTTCTGTCTCCCTCTCTCTCTGAGTTGGATGTTTCTTTTCCCTGACTGATTTTCCTCTATTTAATCTGGAATTCTCCGGGGCAGTGGTATTCCATGGTAGTGCTGCTACCCAGACTAGTCAGAGGAAAGTGGGCAGCCTGTTCCTTATAAATACCATGAGTCACATGTCTTCCCAACTGCCAAAAATATTCAAGCAGAGCCCAGTATTCCTTTGGCCTGCAAAAATTTTCTGAGGACTGGTAGCACAGTGTATCCTTTATATTCATAGATGCGTGTGCTTTCCTGGGGTCTTCTTAGCTTAGGAACCTGATTTTTGATGGGTCAAGGTTTTTTCCTTGATTCATCCAACCTGAACCACAGTCAGGATCATCAGTTACAAGGAGTAGCAGTGGATCCCAGCATAGGATGTGGATTCAGGAAGGCTGGCTTAGCTGCTGACTAGCCAAGTGACCCTGAATCCCCTCAACTTTCTGATCCTCAGTTTCTGAGTCTATAAAAGGGGGTAATAATAGTTATTAAGGACACAGGCTATAGAAGCTGATAGATCTGGATTGAATTCCCAAGGACGGTGAGAACTAGGTAACTGTAGTTAAGTCCCTCAACCTTTTCAAACCTCAGTTTTCTCACCTATTATAGAAAGGAAATTATAATAATACTTAACCCATTGAGATGCTGTACACAGCAAATGAACATAAACATGGGAACACTTAGGACAATTTCTGGTATTTATTAAATGTTAAATATGTTTTGAATATTACTATTTTATGTTATTATTAACTAATTTACAAGGTTGCAGTGAGGATCAAATAAACTAAAAATGTGAAAGTGTCTGATACAGAGTTTGGAACCCAAAAGATGCTTCAAAATATTTGCACTTCATCATAAAGATGTGAAACCTTTGAGAAGGCAGTAGTTGGAAAGGAACTGTTCAAACAACAGGCTCTGTGCTGGTTGCTCAGAATTTAGAGATGAGCTTCACTCATTCCACTAGCCCCTTGGAGCACATAATCTCACAGAGAAATAGCTACTGGCAGGATGGCAGTGTGAGGATGCAGACGACTCAGAGGAATGAGGGAGCACGGAGCATGGGAGACTCATTCTTTCCTGGCTTATTGCATTCAGGAACCCTAATTTCTGTTTTATTCCCAGTGGTTTGATCTACCAGTGCTGTCAGTGGCCAGAACGAGAAGCAGAGGTCAAGTTATAAAAGGTCATGTTAGGAAGTTATGACCCATATATATATATATATATATAAGAGCCGTGGAAAGCGTTTAGGCAGGAGAAAGGATGAGTACAGGTGCATTCTGGGAAGATAGTTCTGGCAACTAAGTGGACTGGGTAGAACTAGGTAGATGAAAGCAGGGAGATTGGCAGGGAGGCTTTTTCCATCAACCAGGTGAAAATAATAGGGTCCAAAAATAGAAAGGCATATTCAAGAAGTCTATGAGAGATAAGTAGACAGGTTCATCAAAGAAGACAGGCTGAAGGGTTGCCACTCAATCAGAGTGTGAGAGGGGACAGTGTGAGGGAGAGGGAATGAGGTCTTTGGTGGAGAAAAGACCTTTGTGTATCCCTTACATCTCTTTCCCTCCATTGGAACTTCCTCTAATGGGCTACTTAGATGTGCCCATGGGCCATGGAACAGGTTGGGGCTGAGAGGAGATGGAGGACTGCCTGAAGGCGCAGCTCTGTGTGTCAAATCGCTGAAAGGGACTCTCAGGACAGTCTCCCCTTGGGATTAGAAAGGTATGCATGTCAGGAGCTCTTGGAAGCACTTGAACTTTCTAGAGGCTGCCATGTTGGAAGGCTGTTGTTTGCCATTGGGCACCTGAAGAGTGACACAGCTAGTTTCCTTTTCCTCCTGGTTGCTGCACCTTGAGACTATGGTACAAGGATTAGATCAGTTCATCCTCAAGTGGAGAATAACTGGAAGTGTGTCAGTGTGTACCAGTCTTACCTGGGATCTGATAGCCCCTGAAGCCATTGTACATCCAATTGGGTTTGACAGAAGCTCCCAGTCAGGACTGAAACTTTTATGCTTCTTGTGCACAGCTTCCTGGCTCCCCCAGATGTGTTTCCCATCAGTCCCAGTGCCAAGCCCAGAGCCTGGTTTTCTGCAGGCCCTCAGAGCATGGCTGTTGGCTGAATGCATGAGCCTCCTTGTTGTCTACCCCTGGGGCCACCACCTCAGAGACCTTGCAGGAAGTGAGAGTGATTGATGTTTGTAATGACCTCACGGTGTTTTGATGGTCTTCTCATATGTGCAGTCACTGCTCTGTCCCTTTCCAACCCAAATCCAGCCTGTGCCAGGCATCAGGTCTCTGAAACGAAGGCCAGGTTCCCCTTGGTGTGGATTCATGAGCCTCCTTTTAAGCTGTCACTGTCCAGTTCTTGTGCAGGCTCTGTTTTCACAAGATCCAGTCTTTCTCCTCGATTTTCCACATGAAGGACAGAAAAGATTGTGAATAAGCTCAGAGCAGAAAGCTCTGATCTGACATTAGCAGTGTCAATACCACATTGAAAACAGTGGTTTGCCCAGTGATGGTGAACACTATAAGGTGGCTCGGTTTTTGTAGGACCCAGCACAGCTGCTTGGCTAACGATTTGGTTTTATTTCCTCCTCTCATGTTGTTTGTGGCATCAAATGAGGATATTTCCACTTTGAGAGTATCCCTCCCCCCAGCATGGTGCCATTTGGTTTATATGCCTTGATTGACTTCCATCTGCTGCCACATAGGACACCTCCTCACTCCTGAGCTTTTCAAACAGATGGTCAGAAATGAGAGCCAAGTTTGAGAAGCAGTCAAACTAAGTGAGAACATGGGGCTGCGAGTCCAGGGGCCAGGATCCAGGCTTGGATGAGCTACTGACTGATTGTGTGGTCCTGAAAAATTGCTTAACGTTTCTGGGCATCTGCTAATTTGCACATTAAAAAAAAAATAACAACAATAACAACAACAACAACAACCCACAATCCTTTCTTACTCTAAGATTTAAATGGGAGAGAACAGGGTTTCAGGAAGGGAACTGGGGCAACGGTTTGTTTGAATTTCTTGTTGAAATGAGAGTATGCCTCTGTTTACACCCCTGGGGAGTCTCAGCCTGTGTGGTTTTTACAGATATTTGTATGTGTTAATTCCCCTTGAGCTAAGTACAAGTCATTCCATTGATGGCAACTAGCTTCAGACACAGTTGGAGTCCCCAGAGGGTTGGCCAGGCGCAATGTGTGTACCCATATGAGGCCTTTGGAGATGATGCCATCAGTGAGAGGAATCTGCCCTGGTATTCCAGGGCCAGAATTAGTTGGGGCATGGATGGAGACTTGGGATCCTGTTGGCAACCACAGGTGTTTCCTGATATGGCTCTGCAGGGAATTCTCAGTCTTAGCTTAGCTTTCCAACAGGTCCGCTTTCTCCTCTAGACCCTGGGGACCCAGTCCCTTTCCCCTTCTATAATCCTCACACTACCCACGCCATCACTTGGGGTCTCCTGTCCTGAGACTAGATATGAGGAGGCCCCATTTTCCCAACTCAACCCTGATGGTGGGTTCTAGCTACACCAGATATGGGTAAATCTTAACAGCTTTACTAATTTTTAAGATAGGGAGAGGCGATAAGAATGTTCTGTGAGTTGTATATTTGGACTGAGGTCAAAATGAAGGCACTTCCAGAGGTGAAATGATGAATACAAGAAAAAAAGACTATGGCTCTTTCTTTCACATTTACCATGCGCAACAGGCCAGGTGTGTGAACTCTCTCATCCACCTGTAAACTATCCCTGTCTCACAGATGGGAAAACTGAGCACCACTGGTAAGTGATAAAGCTGAGATTTAACCCCCACTGTGCAGACTCTAAGACCCCAGCACAGCATCAAGAAAGGGCCTGGTCAATGCCTTCCTGAACTTGGTATGTCTGAAGCACTGAACTCTCCCTGCTGTTGGGGCTGTAAGTCTTTTCTTTAGCCTGGGACAGCAATTAGGCTTTGTCTTGCTTATCAACTCGAGCGAGAAGGACCATGAAGGCACACTAAGGGGCCCTGGGGACAGGTGTTGTGTTTGATGAGTGACATCTGCGTGGAGTTTGAGAAGGGGAAGTGAGGGATGTTTGCTTTATGTTTCGTGGCTGTGCTATAAGATGTGAGGCAGTCCAGCCCACAGCTGCAGCTCCCCCACCCTCTCCTGCTGGTGCTTACCCACAGTGCCACCTGCTCTTGGCCTCTGGAGACACATGGTCTTTTCTTGTTTGGGCCTCAGATTCTCATCTTTGGGCTTCTGGGTGAAACTGTCACCAGGGCAGTCCCCTCTGTCACAGTCTCAACTGGCATCCCTGAGGAGTTCTGCTTGTTGCTCCTGTCCTCGCCTCTTAAGACCCAAGAGGACAGTCTCCAGCATCCTCTGCTCCAGACCTGCAGCCTCTTGCCCCATGAGCACTTGGAGTCATCCATGTCCCCAGCCGCTACACCTCAATTCAACACATCTGGATATTCTGGCCTCTTTGTTTGGAGGGGAGGGGGCAGGAGGTCTGCACCTTATTCTGACATCAGCAGCCTGGTTCAACAGGGTGGCAGTTTCTTTAATATTGTCTTGATTCACTAATTACATTTTATAAGTAGTTTGAAAGATGGTTACTAAATAGGAAAGACTCATTATCTCTTGTCTTTGATTCTTCCCACCTCTTTGAGCTAGGTAGGGTGGGTGCTTACGTTTCTGGTTCCCACATAGTAAGCAGACTATTGGGAACAGACTCAATAGGCCCACCTTTCTCTAGCTCAGAACATGACTTCACAGGGCCTGTGGCAGAAGCAGTGTTTTCCTATGTTTGGACTCAGCTTTTATCATCAGATTGGGACATATGAAGTTCGGGAATATTCTTTAGCTGTGAACTGTGAGATTGAGTAAAATAGATCCTTTGACCCCCATTTGGGTCTGCATGTATTCCCCACCAGCTAAAAAGGGAAGAAGGGAGTGTCATCAGCACCCCAGGCTGCTCACGTCTTATCTATGGGCTGTCATAACAAACCTGTGATGTACATTTGAGGGGACTTCGTATCACCATTTATAGATGAAGATAATAACTAAGAATTAACTGTGTACTGGGTGGGCATTGTATCACTATGAATGTGTGTGTGTGTGTGTGTGTGTGTGTGTGTGTGTAAAACTTCATTTAATAACTCTCACAACAAACCTATGGTAGCATTACCTTCTATTTATAAATGAGGAAATTGAGGCTCAGAAAGGTTAAATGATGTGTCAAAAAAACATTCAGTAGGGAATAGCTGAACCAGGATAAAAATGTACAATTCCTAACTTCAAGGCCCAAGCCCTTTCCCCCACCCTCGGTGAAGCAGGCATTATTTTCTGCTCTTATTCTTGTAAATGTTAATAAGAATTTCCAGGACAGGGCTGGGCTAGAAAGGCCTCTGTCTGACCTGCTATTTAAACCACTCCAAATGCTGAGCATTGGCCAAGCCACAGCATGCATGGCCATGGTTCAAACAAGTAAGCAAAGCCATTGCGCCTTCTCATTAGCATCTGGGAGGAGAACAAAAGTGAGAGAGGCAAAGTGTCCATCAGCTATTTCACTTTGAAGCCAAGGCCCTGGATTTGCATCTGGCCAGATCTCTCAGATGTCATTCAGGGCACAGAAGGGGTGGCAAGTGCAGGATGACCCCTCAGGCTTGACGAGTTGATGGGTGCAGCACACCAACATGGCACAAGTATACATATGTAACAAACCTGCACGTTATGCACATGTACCCTAGAACTTAAAGTATAATAAAAAGTAAATAAAAAAAAAGAAAACAAAACAAAACAAAAAAAGAATGCTCCCCGTTCCCCAACTAAGATCTGCAGATAGCCCTCCTGTGCCGTCCTCTGACCATCACAGACTGCCCGAGGGCACATTTGTCTGTTATTGCCCAGACATCAGGAACATCTGAGATAAAGAAAAGATTGTGGGCACCTGGCCTTCTCTGTTTGTATGACATACAGACTCACCTTTTAGACTCTCACACCCACAATTGTACAAGTTGTTACTTAGGAACTTCACTGTCTGCACGTCTTTCCTTCTTCTGTGCAACTCCGTCCAATCATTTTCATTCATTTAGTGTTAACCAAGCACCTTCTGCATGCTTAGGCTGCTTTATGCATGGTAGAGAATTAAAAATATATGTGATCCTACTCTCAAAGATCTTATATTTTAGATACTATTGCATTTTCTCCAGATGCTACAAATACTGCATTATTTACAAAATTCATTTGCTGTCAAGTTACCAGTCTGGGCATTTTTGTTGTCTCTTTGGGTTTATTCTGCATACAGCTCTTTTCTCTCATTTCCCCTGCCACCTTCCTGGTGCATAGTAACCGTTAGTGGCCTTGGCTTCTATGAGGCTTCTACATCTTGCCTTAGGATAAGCAAAGGGGTAGTTTAGAATAACCTGGTCAGTACCATGAATATCACTTAAAACTTTATGGTGCTGTCTTTTGTGGTCATAGTAAGGGTTTTCCTGGATTTTCAGTGTACAAACTGAGTTACAGGTTTATGCAGCAACTCATAATCAGAGTGAGTCTGGCAGAGAACTAAGACCTGAACTTAAGCTGTAGTCTCTTCATGTGAAGAAGAGTGCTTTGGTTTTCCCTAAGACTTCTTAAGAATGCAGGCCGGGTGTGGTAGCTCACGCCTATAATCCCAGCACTTTGGGAGGCCGAAGCAGGCAGATCACCTGAGGTCAGGGGTTCAAGACCAACCTGGCCAACATGGTGAAACCCTGTCTCTACTACAGAAAATTAGCCGGGTGTGGTGGCGGGTGCCTATAATCCCAGTTACTCAGGAGGCTCAGCTAGGAGTATCACTTGAACCCAGGAGGTGGAGGTTGCAGTGAGCCGAGATTGTGCCACTGCACTCCAGCCTGGGTGAAAGAGTAAGACTCTGTCTCAAAAGAAAAAAAACAAATAATGCTGAATGCCACACAGCAGTCCCAGAATCCAGAGGTCAAAAGTCTGGTCCAAACATCTCATTGTCCAAAATAATAAGGCTATACACAATTTGAATCATTTGATCATAGAGCTTGATTTGAAAGACATATTTTGAATGCTAGAAGGGTTGTTCACTCCTTAGAATAAACCTATGGCTAATCATTTGTAAAGTGAATATTCTTATATAATGGATTTTTTTCTGGTGATGTAAATATATACTTCCTAGCCTATTTATGAATTTCACACATGGAGTTTTCTAAAAGCAAGGCATAGTGGAATTGAATCTTCTAAGAAAAATAGCAGGCACTTAGAGATGGCAGGAACTGGTTTTCTTCCTCTTGTTTTTCTCAGTCTGTGTTGCAGGTGCTGTAATTAAAAATCAGGCTTTGGAGCAGGTCTCCACTGGAGTGGTCTTGAGTAGACTTACAAATGGCTGCAACGCTTCCAGTGGCAGTTGATCTGTGTGAGCCAGGAATGGGGTAGAAATCTGGGGATTGGAATTTCAGTCTGAGTTCTGGATTGCTCATCTGCAACTGGGAACAATGGCCTCTTCCTCTTTTCCCTGCACAGAAAGCAGTTTGTGAAATTAAAGTGGAGAACAGCTGCTAGGAACTCATGCTGGGGACCCACAGTAGAGGCCACATTTTGTGATCCCAGAGGGATTCCCAAGCCCACCCCACAGCTGCTCCAGGCCATCTCTGTTCTCCTGATCCCTGCCGTGATGGAGGCCTGACCCATCTGGCCAGAGTACCTTCAACTCCTACCTTCAAATATCTGTCATCGCCCATATCTCTGGCCTTCCTCAGGACTTAGAGGTTGAGGGCCTTGTCTTTCCTGCTTGGGCCCTTCCCTCCCTCTCCTTCCGTCTCCTGGGTTCCTGATATCTGAGCACCCTCATATGATTCCTGATCCTCATTCAGCTGCTGCTGTTGCTCAGCCGATGCCTTTGGGAATGAGATACCTGCATCTGCCACCCTTAGCTCCCTGTCACACAGTTCCTCATTAGCTCCTGCTGTCTCACTTCTACCTTCGTGGTTCCACAGAGCCTCTCCTTTTAAAAGCTACCCACATTTTTCATCTTTCTGGACTGCCCTGCCATGTTGGGCACACCTTAGATCAGTTCTCAGATGGTGTTCCACGGAACCCTAGGATTTACACAAAGGTTTCTCCGGAGTTTTGAGGAAAGGAGGTAATAAGCTGGTCTTCACCCTGCTTCAACCAGTGCAACTGCTCTTATCAATTAACTACTGGGATGTTATGAGGAGTTTCTTAGAACAGGGATTTGCTGCACAGGCTCTGGGCCTATGGTAGATGCACCTAGAAGGCCTGCTCTGGGGCTGTGCACAGCAGAGGCAGGAATTTCTGCAGGTTGACCAAATACCTCTAAGAAGTGTTGGGATTTTATGGGGAGTATGGGAAGGCTGGTAAACCAACGCTTCCTTTATGCAATTTCCCCAAATCTTACTGTGCAAATCTCTTCTCACAAATCTCCAGGCAGTTATCTTCTATTAAGAGCCTCTTGGGATTGATGCTTCTTGACCTAGTACCATAGAAGGGAGGGATGTGTGTGTGTGTGCTTGTGTGTGTGTGTGCATGTGCACATCCTTCCAATAAGCAACCAGGCCACTGCTCCAGAGGTTCTGGCCACTCCTAAACCGGTTTTTGTGTTGTAAGGGGATCTGGGACCATTCTACACAAATGACTCCTTGTCTCACAATTTCTCATGGGCCAAGTTTCCTGGTCCAGGCTGATGGCTGGTCACTTTTACATCCACCCGTAAACTTCCTTTGTTCAACCCTCCTATTAGTCATTGGCTCAGCATTTTGTAATTTACTTTTTTTCACGTTTGCCTGTTAGCAACAAGACACAATTCAACTTCCTGCAGTCATTACTGTAATTAGCATAAAGCAGCAGCCCTTGACAGTGAGCATGGTTCCTGTAGTAGCCTGTATCCACAGTTCTTTGTCTCTTACAGTGTCAGACTGAGTCCAGGATGGAGTAAGAGCCAGGACTGGCATGCCCTGGAGGTGCCCTTCTGGTTCTAGGACTGTGATTTCTCTGAGCTGTCTGTTCTGCCCACGACTAAGGAAGGCCCCAGGACCCTGGAACTCAATGGGACCAACCTTCCTATCCCCTCCCTCCTGCCTCAAAGGTAGTTTGAACAGGAAAGGGGCCCCTTGGAGTTGCCGGGGGATGAATGTCTTTGTGTTTTTTTTTTTAAGGTGACTCTCTGCATCTTATTTCTTTCATCTTGTAAGCTCTTTGGAAGTCTTTGTGTTAACAGGAAATAAAATTATCTTTATTTTTAAGCTATGCTTTTAGTTTATCTAATCATGACCCCATAGGCTGAGTAATGTTACTAGATAGCAATGTGTGGAGGAACACAGATGACCTGGTTCAAGCTGTGTTTCTGCTACCTGCTTGTTGTATGACTAGGCACATCTGTTAACTTCTCTGAGGCTCAGTTTCCATATCTGTAAAATGGGTACAATAATATCTGCTTGTATCTATTAAGTCATTCAACATGTACTGAACGTTTTATGTGTATTTTGCCTATACTAATCATGTGCTGGGTCCAGCACTGACCCCATGGAGTTCACATGTAGGCGGAAGTAAATCAAGAGGTAGTTACCGTGCTGGGAGATTATGTACTGTTAGTTTTGAGAACCTTGGTCTAGCCTTCCAGGCTGGAAATTTGGGAGGTGTGGGAAACAAGTGACCTCGGGAGGCTGATAGGACTCTGTGTGTTTGAGAAAGAACTGGTTTTGGGTCTAGGGAGGAGATAGAGGGCACTTTCCGTGAAGGTGTTGAGGTTTAGGCAAGGCTGTGAATTATAGAACAGGAGCTCTGAAAGGTTTCGTGGGAGAGGCTCAGAGAAAGCATGGGGTGGCTGGGGGCTTGGAGGAGGATAGAGCGAGCCTGTCAGGATGTCTTTCTGGTAGTGTCTAAGGTCACCTGCCCAGCAGCGCTCAATGGGCTCAGTGGGCCATGGCACTTCCCAGGTGACTGATTCCAGTTTCGCGGTGGGCACAGGATTGCAGATTAGGGCTAAGTTGGGGGACAGGATACGCAGCATGTTGGCTCGGGATCTCTGGGAGGTGGCACCTGTGACCTGGGCTAATCATGCTACTTTCAGAGTCAAGCAGCAGCCAATGGGTAGGGAAAGACCAGCCTCTCTGAATTGGGTCCCACGTGGAGATAATGAATACAGGGCAGTGGTGAGCATTCCAGATGACTCCAAAGCCCTGGCTGGAGTATCCGGGTTCTAACTGTATCTCCTTACAAAGACCTGCAGCTCTGTATGTCCCGAGGGGTTCATGCTGGGCAATGTGGTGGTGAAGGTCAGGTGTCCTCAAGCTGACCACAAGTCACAGCTTGTCTTTCTTGTCAGAGGGACTCTAGGTGCAGCTGCTGGCCACTGGGCTCATTCAAGGGCGTTAGTGCCAAATTCCTTCTCCCTGGCCTTCCTCATGCTGATCTATGTACAAATGGAGCTCCAGGGGAAAGGTGGATTTACAAAAGGAGTGACAGTGAGGAAGAGACAGAGATAGAAAGAACCTGTTGCAAACATTTCCTATCTATTGTCATTCAAGTGGATACTGTTTTAAGTATCACCTGTTCTGGTCATAAAAGACAAGAATGTGTTTGTAGAAGCTTCTAGGATGCCTGGCATACATCATGCAGAAAGCACCCTTCCAAGTTGGCAGCCTGCTTCTGTTTTGCAAAATCTGGTTTGAAAATTTTGCACTTTCCATATTTAGCAACATTTCAGTGGGTGTGAATTTATATTGTTACAGTCATGGCTAAAAGTAATTCACTCTTTGATCTATGTTGCCTATATGTTACTATATTAGACAGAACTTCAGGTTTCTGGAGCTTTGGTTTAAAATAAACTCTGTGTGTGTGTGTGTGTGTGTGTGTGTGTGTGTAAGAGAAACAGACACTAAGGCATTGCTAGTTCCAACTGGTGGGACTTGCTTGTGATCTGTTTGGTTCAAAAGTTGGTCAAAACTGTAGATTTGCAAATTGGTAGGATTCACTCCCAGCTCTCATTTTGACATTTCAAATGAGTGCATGTTGTGCATTTGAATTAGATCGGAACGAGTATTGGGGGTCTCACTGAGGCACTCATACATGTCAGGATTTGCCACTTTGGAAGCTGGAGGCAGTTAATATGTCCATTAACCTAGGGTCTCAAAGTGGCAGCTCATGAGTCAGATCTGGCCTGCAGTTGTTTTGTTCAGCCTCTGTAGTCTTTTAAAAATCTGGAAAATTCACGTTAAAATCCAGATATTCCAGGTATCTCTTAAGGCTTAACTTTCTCAAAACTCGGTGATTTTAAAGAACAGTGATATTTATCTGTTTCTGAAATCTGTGATGTGGGCCGAGCCAACTTGTCTCTGTTCTGCATCAGCTGAGAGGCTGGGGCTGGAAGCATCTGAGGCTTGCTCACTCACATGCTTGGCAGCTGATGCTGGCTCTCAACGGAAACCTCCCCAGGGGCTACAGTGGCCTTTCCATGTGGCTTTCTCACAGCATGGTAGCTGCGTTCCAATGGTGAAAGTCCACAGAGAGAGAGAGAGAGAGAGAGTGAGAGACCCCCCCCAGTGGAAGGCACATCATTTTTCTAAATGACTCTTGGAAGTTACACTTCTGCTCCATTCTGGTGATTAGAAGTCAGTCATTAAAGTTGGTTCATATGCACAGAGAGGGGAATTAGACCCCACTTTTTTATGGGAGGACTATCAAATAATGCAGACATGTTTTAAAACCAACATGCCGACCTCTCAGTTCTCTTGGGAAATTCGGGGACCCAGCAAGATGTGGCCTGAGCAGTGGCTGCCCCTGTAGACAGAGCATGGGCCCTCCAAATTGCTGGGTCCCCTCCACCCACCGAGATATTGCACTCAACCCCTGTAGTCATTTGAGCTTGGGTCTGCCACTCTAGGCTTTCTATATCTGAGGGTTCAGACTCACTTTTCAGCTCCTTCAATTTACAAGGAATTCTCATTTTTGAAAAGTAAGAACTCAGAATTTACTCAGAAGTAAATTTTTCCCCCCAAAGGAATCAGGTTATATCCAAACAGGTGATTTTTCGAGAACCAAGCAACTCATTATCCATCCTTCCTTTGGGTATCAGAGATGCAGTTTGGAGGGCTGTGTCAGGGGCATGGGCAGAGGCAGCCAGGATGACTCCTAGGTTAGTGGTAGATGGCAGAGCCTTTCTACACCTCCAAGGCTGGAAGGACTGACTGAATCCACTCAGTATATGTATACAAGAAAAAAAACAAATATCTATGCAGTGCTTTGTGTTCAGTAATTGAGATTATTCACAAGAGGGCATTTAAAATTGTATTCAAAAAATCTCCAGCCTGGGCGACAAGAGGGAGACTCTGTCTCAAAAAAAAAAAGAAAAATATCTTGTTAGGCAGACATAACATACATCCAAGTGCACAGATCATAATGCACAGCTCAAAAAACGCCCACAAAATGAACATTACCAGCTCCCCAGAACCCTTCTTGTGGCCCCTCTCTATCATGATCCCCTTCTTCCTCCTCAAAAGTCAACATCATACTGACCTCTAATACCATACTTCAGTTTTGCCTGTTTCCTCGAGAAACTGTATATAAATGGAATACTACAGTATGACTCTACTGTGCCTGGCCTATTTTATTTATGGAAGTCTATCGTGTTCTTCTTGCTTATATCTTAGTTTGTTCATATTCATTGTCCATAGTATTCCCTTGTAGGGGTATACCACCACTTATTTATCCAGCCTACTCTTAATGGGCATTTAGATGGTTTGCACTTTTTGGCTAGCATGAATACCATTGTCAAACCGTGTATATTGGTTTACATTCTCACCAGTAGTGCATGAGAATTCTAGTTGTTCTGCATCTTTGCCAACACTTGGCTGTTAGTCTTTTGAATTTTAGCCATTCGGAGTGTGTTGTAGTAGCTCATTGTGGTTTTCATTTATATTTTATTTATATTTTCCTGTTAATTAATGGGGCTCTTTATGGGCCATTAGGATTTCCTCTTTTGTGAAATTCCTATTCAAGTCTTTTGCTATTTTTCTGTTTTTTGTTTGTTTGTTTTTCTTTCTTTCTTTTTTTTTCTGATTAAGAACAGAGTTTCCAAGCTTCTGCACTATTTTTTTTTTTTTCTTTTGAGACAGGGTCTTGCTCTGTCACCCAGACTGGAGTGCAATGGCATGATCTCTGTTCACTGCAATCACAGCCTCCCAGGTTCAAGTGATTCTCGTGCCTCAGCCTCCTTAGTAGCTGGGATTACAGGCTTGCATCACCACACCCACCTTATTTTTTGTATTTTTAGTAGAGACGGAGCTTTGCCATGTTGGCCAGGCTGGTCTTGAACTCGTGTCTTCAAGTGATCCGCCTGCCTCAGCCTCCCAAAGTGCTGGGATTACAGACGTGAGTCACCGTGCTCAGGCTTCTTCAGCACTGTTGATATTTGGGGCTGGACGACTTTTTATTTTGCGGGGCTATTCTGTGCATTGTAGGCTGTGTAGTGGCGCCGTTGGCCTTCATCCACTAGGTGCCAATAGCACCCCCACCTCCCAGTTGTCTCCAGAAATGTCTCCAGACATGGCAACATGTCCCAAGGGGGAGGGAAAAAGGGTAAAATCACCCCCAGTTGAGAGCCACTGATTTCTCTACGTATTCTGGGTAGGAACCCTACGTCAGTTAAACGTTTTGCAAATATCTCCTCCCACTCTGCAGCATTCAGGCTCTTAAAGGTGTTTTTGATGAACAGAAGCTCTTAATGTAGTCCAGTTACCAATCTTTTTTTAAATGGTTAGTCCTTTTTTATTTCTTTTTCACACATCTTTGCCTGTCCTACCTTTTCTTCTGGAAACTTTATTTTTGTCTTTTACACTTAGAGCTACCATCTACATTGGGATTGACTTTTTGCATGGCCAAAATTAGAGTCAGACTTCGGTTTTAAAATATGGCTATTGAATTGACTGAGCAACTTATGTCGAAAACATTGTTCTTTCCTTATTGCCCTGGGGAGCCACAGTTGTCATAAATCAAATGTCTGTAATCTGTAGGGCTTTTATTTTGTTTCGCTGATCCATTTATCTAGCCTTGTAACAATATTACACTGTCTTAAAGACTTAGCTTTAGAATATGTCTTGATATCCAGGAGATTAAGGCCTCCCACTTTGTTCTTCAAGATTGTCTTTACTGTTCTTGGCCCTTAGCAGTTTCATACAACTTCTAGAATCACCTTGTCAGTTTCCATTAAGGGAAACATAGTGGGGTTTTGTTTGGGATTCTCCCTATCAACTTGGAAAAAAAACAAATATTTACAATATTCAGTCTTCCAATTCATGAAGATAGGATCTCTCCATTATGTAGACCTTTGAAAATTTGTCTCTTGCTAAAAAAAAAAAAAAACAAAAAAAATGCTTTATAAAAAAAGAGCATGTGACAGCTTCTTATATTACTCAAGTGTTGTTATTTTTCAAAATAGGGATTGTTTGCATTTTTAGAAGATTATTTTTCTTGGACTAAAAACTATTCTGAGTCCTCATTGCAGAGAGAGAGAGAGAGAGAGAAAGAGAGAGGAAGAGAGCATGCAGCCAAATTTCTTAGCTTGGCATTCAGTGGGTTTAGCAAGCTAGTTCCAGCCTGCCTCCTGCCCTCCTTCCTATCTTATATATCTTTTCTTTGGGCCCTGTGAAGCTACTCCAAGTTCCCCCAATTCACCATGCTCTTGCTCCTACTGTCCTCTCCACCTGGAATGTCAGGAAGGGCTTCGCGGAGAATGTAGTACTATCGCTGAGTTCCAAAGTAGGAATTTCTAGGCAAAAACAAGGGAATACCCATTCGCCACTAATGCCTAACCAGGCCCAAGACAGGGTAGGAGTTCAATCAGTATTTGCCCACCTGGGATATTTGTCAGGTCCCAGACCTGGGTAATAGGCAACGGCCCTGCATGGCCACCCTTCACCCTCTAGGGGCAGCCAATCTCTGCCTTTCTGGCTCACAGAAGGAACCAGTTTGTCTCAAACATGTGGAATCTACCAGCCCATCTTTCTGTAGTCTGCATCTACAGGGTGCCCATAAAGTCTGGAAACAGATATTATTTTGTTCATTACAGATTGGAGATGTCCTTGAGGATATTGTGTATGTTCACCTGTGTGTCCATGGTTTGTGGGCACTTGGGATTTCTTAAGGGTTCCCTCTTTCTTAGGGACCTTGTAGGCTGGTGCTATGATCATCCACAGTCTCCCTTCTCCCACGGTCTGTTTCTCTCTGCCTCACTGTTGCCATAGATAGTCTGGACAGATTAGAGCCTTACCCCAACTTGAACCATGGATTTTTCTTTTCGAAATAAAACATAATAAAATTTTGGTGAAAATGGAAATATCTACATGTTTATTTTTAAGTGTTTTTTTTTTAATGTTAAGTTTTTCGGTTGGTTGGGAAACATCAAAATAGGTCATGTGTAACTTGGTTTGCTCATAAAACAGAGTGGCTCATACTTGGTATATTTAGAGAGGAGACGGAAGTGATTTTTTTTTTTTTTTTTTTTTAGGCTCAGTTTTTCTCTATTTTTCTTTTTAAACCAAAAAGTGCTTGGAAAATTTCTCCACCCTCTCCACTGCTAGTGCATTTTCCTGGCCTTAAAATTCTGGTACAGGCTTCTGTTGCGCAAACGGAAGAGTTAAGTGTGCTGAGCTTGGCTTGACCTTCAGTGCCACTTCTCTAAGAGCGAAAAGACATCTTTTTCAGGACTGGTGGTATTAATGGGTTGAGGAGGACAGTGTTCCAAAGGGCAGAAAAACACCTTCCTCTGTGATAAATTAAGGCAGTGATTTCAAACAAATTGTTTCACCAATGTCTAGCATCCCCCTTGTCTCTGGTTTTTGTCCACTTTGTACCAAATGCGTTCATGAACATGGCAGACATTTTGCTGAAGGTCTCACAGGGAAGGACGGCTTGGAGACACACACTCCATAAAAAAACAGCTTGAAAACCTTCCTCAAATGTGTTTGTTTTCCACAGTTCCTTCTTCCATAGTGTCCAATCCTATGAGTTCTTTTGTTTTTCCTTTTCCTCCTGGGTTTCCTGCCACTCTTACCCTCTACCTCCATCACACCCAAAGGCTTCCCTGCTTATTATGCAGAGAAATTTGGTCTGGTGTCAGCTTCCATGCCCAGATTTTAATTTTTTATCCAACAGGGCATTCAGCAAATGAAGACCCTGTAGTTATCAGGACCAGAGCAGTAGGAAGTTGTAAGTGATATTTTGCAGCAAGGCAGAATAATGTGATAGGATTGTAAGGGCTAAGCAGTGGAGTCCTAGAAGATGTTCTGAGCCCCTGGCTGCCTTGAGTTCTATTTCAGAAAGGTTATTTCTAATTTCTCCCCAGCCCCTAGCTCCAACTACCAGAGCCGGCCCCAGAACCACTCTCCCCTTCACTGGGAACAGACCCACACCCGACATCCCTATTATATCTGCAATCATCTGCTGACTGTGGTCTAAGGGATGTGTCTGGCCCTCAGCACAGTCCCTGAGGCCAAGGAGAAGATGAGGTTGCTAAAACTCCAGAGCACTAGCAGGCCCTCCTCAGTAATCTGTGGTTGCTCAGAATGATTTGTTTCATAAGCACTCCGAGATGTACAGATGGGGGAGAGTGATGTCATACCAGATTCCATGCTTGGCAGACAAACAGATGGATATGCAAATGGAATGAACAAGAGAGATGGGAGGGGTGTAAATGATGGGTGGTGGAGTCTAGAATCAGGTAAGCAGAGGGTTTCCCAGGCTACTCTGGAAGAGGAGTTCAAAATGACAAGACCCAAAGAACACCATTCTTTCCGGCAACCTGGTACAGAACACAGTCACCAGTTCACGTCTGTCCTCACAACACCCTTGAGAGGTCACTGGAGCTTAGGAAACCAGGGGTTGCCCAGAAACATACAGTCAAAACTCAGATTCTAATGCTAGAGTTCCAGCCACTTCACCAGACTGCCTCCAAGAAGTTGCCACTGGTTGGCTGGAACTCTTGTTCCAAATACTATCTGATGATATTTTCCTTCTTCCCCATATGCCTTCCATCAAGAGGAAGTGCACAGATATTCCAGAGCATCTGACCAAGCATCCTTGCATTTATTTGGGGGCATTATTAGTGCTCATTTCTTTTCATTCAAGATTCCAGCTGTTGGGGACAAAGTTGCCCCACTGAGCTCACGGTATAGATATGGGCAGTTGCTAAAGTAATCCCTCCCCACCTGGAGTTTCACCTTGCATCCCAAATACCACCCCTGCACAGACTGTGGTCTCTCATTGCTTTCCTCTGTGCCCTCCACTGGCCACACCAACTTCCTTATTTACCCATCTTAGGTGAGAACACCCTTTCTCCCATGGACTTCTACCAAAGCATTTCCCACTCTGCCCCTCTGGCTGTCCCAGGTGTGCTGTATGCTACAGCCCCTCCAGGTTTCTACACTGCTGCTGTTCCCTGCCCCAGACTCTCTGCTTGTCCAGACCCTGACCTGCGATGTGGAAGTGTGACAGAGGAGAGGGAATTCCAGGCAGAGTAGGAGCGGAGATAACCCACTCGCAGGGAGCGGAGGGTGAGGACGAGTCATTCATAGGGACTCCACGCTCAGTTGGCTGGAGCAGCAGGTCTTGCAGGTCAGCCCAGCCTGTTAGGACCCTCCTTCCTGGCAGGGACCCTGCTGGCCCGTGGGCGATGCCCTTCTCCTTGGCGCGGCCTCCAGAACTGTGGTGAGGCAGCCGTTTTCAAATGTTTGTTTGGGTTTTCTGGAAGCTCTTTGAAGTTGGAATGAAAAATCTGCCTGATGGTTCTGAAATGGCCTCTCCGGCTCAGCAGGCCTGGGTCCTGCGGCATTCCCTTGGTTCAAGGCTAAGCACAATGCCACCTCCCATCACTGCCCAAATACGCATGGTTGGATTGAAATTCCCAGGCACGTCATCAGGCCCCTTTAAGAAGTCCTCTTTCCTCTATGTTGTTCTATGTGCTTCATCCACCTCACTAGTCAGGAGGTCCTTGAGGATAAATACGCCTGTGTGATTTGTCTTTGTATTCCCAAGACCTATCCCAATGCCCTGTACTCAGTGGCAACCAATACTGACACAGCTCTTTAAAATTCATTGAGTACTTCCATGTTCTCTCTTCAGATGTATAAGGAAGGCATTCCCATTTTGCAGAGGTTCAGACAGGTTGGGCAACTTGCTTTCAGTGACTCAGCTAGGATGGGGCAGACTGAGTATTTGACCCTACGTGGCTCCAAAATCTGTGTTCCCAGCCTTCTGCCCTGCTTTTTCTGGATAGCCAAAGAGCTCCATGCATGTTTGGTGCTGAAGTATTAGGGGGTTTAAGTCACAGGGTGTCCAGCAATCAGGAGCTGAGGCCACCCTCAGGCGTCTTGGTTTGCAGCTGAGCCCTCTGAGGATACAGGAAATGGAGGCAGCAGGACTCAGGCTGGGGTTGAGGTGTTTGGGGTAGCAGGAGAGGACAAGAAGCCGCTGATGTGGTGGCAGCCACACTCAGTGAAGTGAGAGGGTCCCCGGCCCAGAGGCCTGAAAGCCACTTCTCCTCAGCCAACAGGAATCGTATTCCAAAGCACAGGAAGCCTCTGTTCAGAGGAGGCCCAGTCAGGAGCAAAGGTTGTGGAGTCAAGGCTGTGAGTGTGTGCGTGTGTGTGTGTGTATTTAATTTGTGGCTTCAACAGAGGCCAGACTTAAGAATGAATAAAAGAGGCAAACAAGGGCAGCTTGTCCCAAGTAGGGGAGGGATAAGTGTGGAGCCAGAGGACACCAGCTTCTGAGGGAGTCAAGTGCAAAGTCCTGGGCTCCCTGCAAACTGGGCCCTGCAGAAGGGCCAGCACCCTCAGCAGCAGCGGAACCGGCCAGACCTCCTGGCCTCCCTCACAGCAGAAAGGTGGGCCTTCAGCAATGGGGCCCTGTGTAGTGGGAAAAGGCAACACTGCGCTTGCCTTCGTGGCTAACTGGGGCTGTACTGCAAATGCTTCAGGAGAGTCCCCACAGGCTGAGAGGGGCATTGGAAAGTTCCATCCCCTTCATCTGCCCACCTCCCTTGGGCTGTAGGCTGCGAGCTGCATGGGGCATGGGCACAGGGCTGGATGTGAGGGGCAATTCACCGTCCCAGGCGGTCATTCCTTCTGGCTTTTTATTTGTCCAATATTCCTTCAGTCTTGATTATGTCCCAGGCAAAGTTCTAGACACATCACACACATTTTCTTCCCTTGCCCTCACAACAACCATAGCAGGTAGGCACTATCCACCCCATTTTACAGCTGAGGACACAGAACTGTAATAATGAAGAAGTGGCAAGTCCAAGGCCCCCCAACTGGGAAAGGTGGGATGGGACTTGAAGCTGTGGGGTCTTTTTGAATCTCCTCCTCTAAGGGGTCTCCCAGGCCAGCAGGGAAGAGAAAGTCATAAGCACCCAATTCTGGTAGAAGGCAGAAAGAGGAAAGGGGGGTGTCTAAGTCAAAAGGAGCTTCCTAGGGGCTCAGAGGGTGGTCCCAGAAAACCCCAGGGGATCAGCGTTCTCCAGGAGTCTTGAAGGGCAAGTGTGATAGAGGAGAGGGAATTCCAGGCAGAGTAGGAACAGAGATCACCCATCCACTCGCGTTCCACTCACGGGGCATGGAGGGGGATGGTCATTCATAGGGACTCCACTCCCAGTTGGCTCTAGCAGCGGGTCTTGCAGGTCAGCCCAGCATGTCAGGACCCGCCTTCCTGGCAGGGACCCTTGCTGGCCCACAGGTGATGCCTTTCTCCTTGGCGCTGCCTCCAGAACTGTAGCGAGGCAGCCGTTTTCAAATGTTTGTTTGGGTTTTCTGGAAGCTCCTTGAAGTTGGAATGAAAAATCTGCCTGGTGGTTCTGAAATGGCCTCTTCGGCTCAGCGGGCCTGGCTCTTACAGCATTCCCTGAAGAAGTAAACAGGCCTGTGCACGGGGAGCTGCAGGGGCCACACTGCTAGATTGCTGGGTGTCCCTGGCCGAGGTGTGGGAGGCCAGCCCTGGGCCCTGCAGTGCCTGAGTGTTTGCCCAGGTGCCCTGGACACACTAGCCTAGGGTGCAGGGACCTAGGGCGCAGGCACTGCCGCCTGAGAGGGAGTCCTAGGGGGTCCAGAACAGGAAGTCAGTGGTATTTTATGTTACATTAGGAGCACAAGCAGGCTTCCTGGAGTGGACTGAGCCTTGTGGTCGAGAAATAGGCAGGCTTGGAGGCTGTCAGGCTTCCCGCCGTGCAGCCGCCATGCCTCAATTTCATTAGCTGACAAAGCAGTTCTCTGTCCTCACTGGCCACAAGGGGAGGAGGACACAGCTTTTGGAAACTTCCAGGGTGCTGTCCCAGAACCTGGGGCCATAGCCAGGGACAGCTTGAGTGTTCCCTCCCCTCTCATCTCGTCCTCTGAGAGGCAGGCTGTGCCCCAGCTGAAGGGGGCAGCCCTGACTTTGCCAGCTGATGGCTGCCATGTGGGAATTTGGACCCCCATGGGCTGCCAGATCTTCAGATTTTCCAGCAAAGCTGGAAATCCAGATGTTCGTATGAAACTTTCCCGATTTAAACAATGTATAAAAACACTATGCAGGACGATCTATACACATTTGCAGGCCAGACTCGGTTCCGAGGCAGCCAGTCAGTGACCTCTACTCTCCGCCTTCAGACACCCAGGCACCTAAGCAAAGCACCCCCGCAACAGTGATGGGGTGGGGGTGTAGCAAACGCTCGAGGAGGGACCCCCGAGTCCACAGGCAAGAAAGGCATAGATCATCCTTCCCCTACTCCTCCAAAAGGGTAGGCACTGCTCCACTTCTTGGTTCCCGTCCACTCTGTTGGTACAGACATGGGGGAAGGGGATGAGGGGTATGACTTCTAGAATTTGGACCTTGTTTCTCTCAGGCACTTTCACTTGCCCTTGGCGTGATCTCCTGCTGGTTCAGTCCACCTGGTATGTTTATCAGGAGGCTCTTTCTTTTTCCTTCCTTCTCTTCTCTGTCCATGGCTTTCCCTCTTACAGGTCCTTGGTAGCTGCCAGAGCCCTCCCTCCAGGCAGTGTTGGCCAATGACAAGGCTGGGAGGCCAAGGCCGACCAATCAGAGCAGTTGGCCATATTGCTGGGAATTAACAGCAACATGGTATATGGGGAAAGCATGAGCTTTGGGATCAAACAGACCTAGATTCAATTCCTTCCCTAATTGGCCAAAAGACCTTGAAACAGTTGCACAAATTTCCCACAACTCTGTTCCTCATCTATAAAATGGGGATACTAATTCCTGGCGGGGATTACATACAAAGATGCATGGAAAATGTCTAGCACAGTGCCTGGGATATATTAAGAGCTCATCCATAATTGTCATGATCTGAGACAGTGACAAGTATGGATGAGCTCTCAATATATTCTTGAGTTGCATTTCTATCAGAAGACGTGATGTCAAGTTCTCAACAGTCAACTTAGAAACACACTCTTAGAATAGAAACACGTTGGGTACCATTTGTACATATCTTATAGATGTATTTCCATTTTGTCTTTTACCTATTCTCTTTTAAACAAAATCATGGTGGATTAAAAGGTAATAAATTATGCACAAAGTAGCTTCTCACTTCTCACTGCCTTTCGTTTTTCTTCACCTCCTACTTGGCCTTTCTCCCCCACCAGGACCTTTACTCTGGTCTCCTGTGTTTGCTAATTCATTAGTCAACAAATGTTTACTAAGCACAAAGACTCGTTCTTTGTTCTCAAGGGGCTGACAGCTAGGGAGGGAGGAAGACAGAAGATTGCAGCAAGGTTGAGGATAAAGAAAAATCCAGGGTTGGGGCGGTGGCTCACACCTATAATCCCAGAACTTTGAGAGGCCGAGGTGGGTGGATCACCTAAGGTCAGGAGTTCGAGACCAGCCTGGCCAATATGGTGAAACCACATCTCTACTAAAAATACAAAAATTAGCTGGGCATGGTGGCAGACACCTGTAATTCCAGCTACTGGGGAGGCTGAGGCAGGAGAATCACTTGAACCTGGGAGGCAGAGGTTGCAGTGAGTCGTGATTGTGCCATTGTACTCCAGCCTGGGCAAAAGAGCAAGACTCCATCTCAAAAAATAAAATAAAATTAAAAAAAAAAGAGAGAGAGAGAGAGAAATCCAGGGTGTGGAGGGGCCTGGAATGCAGAAGACATCTGGAGATCTTACAGCAAGGCTTGAGAGAGAATAAAGGTCATGGCAGCAGGAATGAGGAAAAGACAGATATATGAGACCTGTAGAGGGATCTTCCAGGATGTCCCAGGGGTCAGGGGGTGGGAAGAGCCAAGAGGAACTCCCCACTTCTGTTTAGATGATTGAGTGGATGACATTGTCACCAACTGAAAGCAGGAGCAGCAGAGAACATCTTGCTAGTGAGAGGTGATGAGCTGGACCATACAAGGTGACCTTTAAAATGCTGGTGGCACATCCAGGTAGAACCACCCTGTAAATGATGCAGAATGTCTTAGGTGTTGTATCTTATTTAATCTCCATGATGGCCTTATGAGAGAAGGCATCATCATGATCCCCACTTTTCAGGTGACTATTTTAAGGGTCAGAAATATTAGATAACTCACCAGTCCAATGGTCACTGGTCCAAGTGAGTAGAGCTAATCTGACTCCAGAGCTCATCTTCTTGCCCATTTCATGTATTTATTCAATTAACATTTATCAAAGACCTACTGTGAGGCTGGCACCATTTAAATGCTTTGAATGTATCAGTCAAGAAGACCTGCCTTCACTCAGCTCCTGTTCTACTGTGCACATTGCCTCTGCTTAGAGAGAGCTGAGGATATGGGATGAAAGTGCTGGCTGGAGGAGCAAGGGGGCTGCTACACCCACCCCCACTCTGAAATCTCACTTCCAGGGTGAGGGACAGGTGCTTCCTTCACCCACCCACCTCAGTCTATATCCCCATACTAACCATTTTGCTTTGGGCTAGGCCAGGTGGCAGAAGGAAGGACAGACACTTGAGAAGGACAGTCATAACCCTTCTAACCCTTTTGCGGCATCAGTCTCAAGGGATTTCTATATGGAACTGGACATATCCCTCCATCTCTATCAGCTCATGGTGGAGACCGTGTGTTGAGGAGATCATGAAGGGGCTCTTCCTCTGGGCGCTCTGTCACCCAGCCCCTAGCAGCCCACCCAGGTATCAAGAGAGAGGCCTGCCCCTCACTCCAGAGAATAGCTAGGATCTTGGTGGCATGGCACTTTGGAAAGTATGAGACCCCTCCTTGGTTTACAGAAGAAGAAACTGAGGCAGGGAACAGCCAGTCATTGCCCAAGGCTTCCTGGTGAATTAGTGACAGAGCCAGGTGATAATGCAGCCCGTGTTTGTGTTGCTTCATCTCAGCCCCAGATCCTTCACTCTCCATGGGAGCTGTTCTTGGGGAAGCCAGCTTTGCACTCCCACTTCCCTGGAAGGCAGAGCACTAAGGCTGCCACCCAGCAACCACTCAGGCGGGCCCACACAGTCCTGGGCCAGCCTCTCTGGCACTCACACCCAGTGTCCGGAGCAGCTGGTCAGTGGGCGTGGAGGTCCTGCTTGTGTGCCCCCACCCCTGTCGTGCCCTCCCCCTGCCTGGGATGAGCTGCAGCTGCCTCGGGGCCTCTCGGCCTGTGCCCTCCAGCCAGCCTGTGCCCTGCTTTAATGTCTCCTGGGGAAAATAGCTGGCAATGCTCAAGCGACGAGCAAAGGCCATTAAAAAAAAAAAAAGCCTAATGCCAGGATGAGGGGGCAGGAGGGGGTGGAAACAGCTGCAGTCTCCTCTTCCAAATTTAGCCAGGTGACTGCTTTGCCCTGCTCCTCCTTCTCTGGGGTTTTTGGGTGGCCATTGCCTCCACCGTAGGACTGTGTTCCTCAAAACCACCCCCCAGATGACTCACAGAGCTGTGGCAGCTCAGAGAGGAATGTCTATTCATTTCAGCTGGGGCTCTTTTAAGCCAGTTGGACCTGACCAGCAGCTCCACCGTGTCAGAATTGGGCTGCCTCCCACTTCCTGTGTCCCCATCCGATTTCAGGGCCTACCATCCCCAAAGTTACAGAAGATAGCATGGAATGAGGCAGCCGTGCTCAGATATCAGAGGTGCTGAAAACATCCTGAGGCTGCTGTGGAAACACAGCAAAGATTGGGGCATGGAGCAGGAGCAGGAGAGAAGCCAGGTGGCCCAGCCTTGTGTTGGCAGAGCAGGGCATGGCCCCAGCCCCAGGGTGCCCATGGGCAGAACTCAGCCCCAGAACCCAGCACACACCATATCCACTTCTCATTTATTCTCTAAGTGTTTTCTAACTTTCTAGACCTTCAAATCAGCTCATCCATATGTTCCTAAGTATGAATGATTTGTAAAATGATGTTATGTATATATAGGGATAATATATATCCATAAATATTATCCATATGCATATATGGATAAATTAAATTTTTCTGCACAACCAGTGATTTGACAATTATTTATTGGGCGATGAAGCTAATATCTGAGGAGGAATACCTTTCAAAAATATATTGAGGCTGGGTGTGATGGCACTTTGGGAGCCAAGGCAGGAGGATCGCTTGAGCCCAAGAGTTTGAGATCATCCTGGGCAATGTAGCTAGACCCTGTCTTTACAAAAAATTTAAAATTTAGCCAGGCGTGGTGGTGGATGCCTGTGGTTCTAGCTATTCGGGAGGCTGAGGTGGGAGGATCTCTTGAGCCTAGGAGGTCGAGGCTGCAGTGAGCAGTGATCACACCACTGCACTGCAGCCTGGTCAACAAAGTGAGACCCTGTTTCAAAAAAAGTAACCAGAAATATATTGAGCAAATATTGTGCTACACACAGTGTGGATGATACAGGGAGTATATGAACATGGCACTAAAAAACCTGTCAGTGGACCCTACTTGAGACAATATGGGACATGCTGATCATCACCTTCCTCTTCGTTCTGGTTTTCTGGTCTTCTTCTGGTCTTCTTCTCTGGTCTCCTTCTCCTTGGTCTTCATCCAGGGAAGACAGACAGTTCCATGAACTGATTTTGATATAGTGGGATCTGGGACAGCAGGCATTCCAGCCTTTAACCCTCCCACAGTGACTTTGACTGTGACCTGGGATGAGGTGGGCAGGCCATAACTGAGGTGGAAAATCCTGTCAGTGAGCTAGATCGAGTCACTGGGCGGGGCTGGGTGGGACCAGAGAAAATAGCTTAGACCCTGGAGTGTTGTGAAAAGACACACGAGGCAACTAGTGAAGCAAGCAGACATTCCAGCACCTGCCCTCCTCCCTCCATCCTCTAGATCTGGGTGACTCCTCCTGACACACCCACCTCATCAAATTCAGCCTGACCCTGTTCTGGGCAAGCATGCCCTCTGCCACATACACTCCCACCCCAAAACCTCACTTCCAGGCTGAGGGACAGGTGCTTCCTTTACCCACCCACCTCAGTGTAAATCTCCATACAGATCACTTTGCTTTGGACTGGGCCAGGTGGCAGAGGGAAGGGGAGACACTTGGGAAGGACAGTCATGGAATACTTTCCATCTAACCCTTTGGCAGTGTCAGGCCCAGAGGGTTTCTATTATGGAGCTGGATGTTTCCCCCATCCCCATAACTCATGCACATAGGCCCATGTGGGACATGCATTGACTCGTTCACTTATAGTCACTCAACCAACCAGAGCGCTCTTCCCCCTCTCTCTCTGGGTCAGTCATGCTTGTCCTGCAGGTCTCCAGATACCCCAAGGCAGGCTTTTCCTCCCCCAGGAAAACCTTTCCTGTGCTTCACCTGCTGGGTGGATCACCTGTCAGTAGTGCTTAGCCTGCAGTCATCATCGTTGTAGTCACAGGCCTCTGGAGCAGCTATTCATGTGCTTGGCCGTCTGGGTCAAGGGAACTGATGTTCAAACAGGATGTGTGCAAGCTCGTCTTCTCACTGAGGTGGTACTGATATTGCTCAGGAAACTAGTGAGGAGTGAACTTGGTGACTAACAGCAGCTTAGAGACAGTGTCATCTCTTTTCTCAAACCCGTGTGGAAGGGAGAAAGGCATCCCTGCCAGTGGTCCCAAAGCCACTCAGTGGGGCAGGATTTGAGTGATAAGTTCAAGATCTGAAAGATCAAAGGCGGCTGAAATGAAAAGGACACTTTCTAAGCATAAGTGTGAAGTTCTAATTCCTGGTTCAGCAACTCAGCTGTTGATACTACAGCCTAATAATCACTCACTCTGGTGACAAGACTTGGGGGCTTTAGTCAGTGGTTTCCATTTCCTGGCTGTGCACTGGAAGCCCTGAGCACATTTTTAAAAGATCAAGTCCTGGGTCCCATACCAGAACGTTCAGAATGAAGATTTCCAGGAAAGGACTTAGGAAATTGTGTATTTTAAAAGTTCTCCAGGGGATTCTTATGTAGCTTTTGATTATTTTGGGGGTGGGGTGGGCAGGACAGGGTCTCACTCTGCCATGCAGGCTGGAGTGCAGTGGCACAATCTTGGTTTACTGCAGCCTTGACCTCCCCAGCTCAAGCCATCCTCCTACCTTAGCCTCCCAAGTAGCTAGGATTACAGGCATGCGCCATCATGCCAGGATAATTTTTGTATTTTTAGTAGAGACGAGGCTTCGCCATGTTGGCCAGGCTGGTTTTGAACTCCTGGCCTCAAGTGATCAGCTCACCTTGGCCTCCCAAAGTGTTGAAACTGCAGGCGTGAGCTGCTGCACCCAGCCCTTGTGTAGCTTTTGGAAACTAGTGAGGAGTGAATTTAGGGCTTTTTGGGAAGCATCAGTAAATTATATCAATAAAGCAAATGTGAACCAACAGAAAGCTTCTGGGCTGGGGTGCAGTCTGGGCTCACCACAGCTCCAGCAGTGACTCAGGACCATGTTGTGAAGAAAGTGAAGATCAGGTCCCTTCGCTGCTGTACCACCTGGGAGTAGGACCCCCAGAATCCAATATTTCAGGTATTTCATCCACTCTAGCAAGATGCCTTTGACAAAGAGCTGCAATTTGTGCCTGTGTGATGATCCTAGTCACCAAGGGCAGTGGCCAGCAAGGCTACTGCGAAAATAGATCCTCACTCCATGGGCTCAGAAGGCTGATGCTGGGACCATCTTTTTTCATTCTGACAAAACCGTGGGTTTCTTCAGAATGTCAAAATGCAGAAGGGCGCTGTGGGTGGCAGGATGCTTGCTGGCCAGGTAGCAGATGCAAATCAGTGTCCCTGCCCACCCGGGAGGAGCCAGGAGCAGAAAGTGAAACAGTGAGCCATGGAGATGCTCAGCTCTTCCTGAGATTCCTTCCATGATTTCCAGAGATGGTGAAGTCATGATGCACAGCTCTCCAGCATGTGCATCTCCTCCTCAAATGCCTTCTGCAGGGACAAAGAGGCTTTATCCTCAAGAGTGGGACACAGTTCTGTACCCAAATGTGGCAGATTGAATGGAGATGATGATCTTCATAACTTTAAGAAGGAGATGACCCAGATAAGACAGAAATTGGGTAATTTATCAGAAAGTCTGGAAAAACGTCTGAGAGGGACCCCTGCAGGAGACAGGTCTGGAAGGGCTGAGGTAGCGTATTCTTATTCTGGCCTCCGCAAGCCACATGGACTCCTCCTATTTGGCCTCATCACCAGGCCTCTGCCAGCCTTTTTCCTGTAGAGAAGCCACTCACGCTCCACAGTTCTGGGAAATGGACTGATGAGAGATTTAGTTCCTGGACAGCCACCCCTCAGCTGTTCCTGCTCCATGCTCTGACACCCTGGGTTGGCCTCAGACAATCCATTCAACACCTTGTAATACATTTATAGACCTGTGGCTCAGGAACAGCTGTGGGGAAGGGCAGAGCTTCAGCAGGCCAAGCCCCAAGCCTGTGGGGCCTTTTCTTCTTGCCTTGGACTCATGCAGTGGCTGGCATTTCCAGGGAGAGGGCTGAAGTTCAGTTCACATCATCCCATTTATGGAGGATCTCTCTTGGGGTTATTCTTCCAAGGAGCATCAACAAGAAAGGAAGGAAGCCATCTCTTGATGTCCTGGAGCACCGCCTGCCCATAGATGAGAAGGGGTTCCCAGGTGGAAAGAAGGGGTGCAGGAAGCTGTACCCAAGATACCAGTTTCCCCAGCTTCTGAAAGTAGGGCCAGCCCTGCAATATGGGGTGCAGCTGCCTAAGAGGGACTAAGTAGACCACACAGGGTCACTCCAGATGAATCTTTTCTGCGCTCCCAGAACTCAGGCCTCAACCTCCTCACGGTCAGTGTGTCCTCTGATGAGCGCGTGCGTACACACACACACACATCCCCTGGCTGCAGGGATCTCTTTAGACTTTTTTTTTTTTTTTTTTTTTTTGAGAGAGAGACAGAGCCTTGCTCTGTTGCCCAGGCCGGAGTACAGTGGTGCTATCTTGGCTCACTACAACCTCTGCTTCCCAGGTTAAAGTGACCCTCCCACCTCAGTCACCCAAGTAGCTGGGATTACAGGCACGCATCACCACACCTGGCTATTTTTTGTAGAGATAGGGTTTCACTATGTTGTCCAGGCTGGTCTCGAACTCCTGACCTCAAGTGCTGCCTTGGCCTCCCAGAGTGCTGGGATTATAGGTGAATGAGCCACTGCGCCTGGCCAATCTCTTTAAAATATATCTAGAGTCCATGTCTCTCTCTTGATCTCTGGACCCACCTATGCAACTGCCCACTGCACCTCTACATCGGCCATCTGAAAGCACTTCTAATTCAGCAGGAACTCCCAGCCAGCTGGGAAATCTGCTCACCATTGCCTTGGCAAGGAGCCTACTCTCTACTCCAGCTACAAACCCCTGAGTCACCCTGGCCTCCTCCCTCTTGCTCACCCACTTCACGCCGTGGGATCGGTTACCGACTCTGCCAGTGACCTGAGAGCTCTCGGGCCAGTTCACTCCTTAGGCCCAGTTCTAGTTACTCGTGTGCTGGACAAATGAGGTGGATGAGGCTACTCTTAATCTAAATGTCCTGTGTGGTTGAGCAGAATGAGCACCAGAGAGAGAAAGAGAGAGAGAGAGAGAGAGAGTAAGCAAGCAGGTTAACTAGGAAGTGTCCTGTCAAATTGCTGTTATCAGGCAGGTTCTCAAAAATGAGGCCAGATTGAAATATACGAAAGGAAGTGAAATACCTGAATGGATGGGAAGGGATTCCAGGCAGGGGAGCTGAGCAAGTGAAGGCAGAGAGGCAGAGATGCTCAAGGATGACCCAAGAGACAATGCATGGCCCACTGTGCCTGACACACGCTGGAGATGAGCTGGTCCAAGGTGTGATGAGTTAGGTAAGGGCCACTCTCTGCTAAGCCGTCAAGAGTTTGTAAGCAGTGGTGGTGGGGAGAGGGCAGCACTGAAAGCTTTAGAACAAGACTGGAGCATAGTGAATATGTGTTTGGGAAGGTTCTACTGGCAAAGTAGTGTTCAGGGAGAGGAGGCTGTTAGGGATGTCCAGGCAAGGGACGGGCAGAGCAGGGAAATGTCAGGGTTGGGGGTGGGAGAGGTGGGAGGTGCATGTAGGAGGGGTCGGAGAGGTGTCTTTGGCGGGAGCTGGCCAGGGGAGTGATTCTTAGTCAGGGGTTTTGGGCATGTGTACAAGGACAGAGTGGTGGCAGCTTCTTTATTGTCATCTTTTTTTTTTTTTTTTTGAGATAGAGTCTCGCTCTGTCTCCCAGACTGGAGTGCAGTAGCACAATCTCAGTTCAATGCAACCTTCACCTTCCAGGTTCGAGTGATTCTCATGCCTCAGCCTCCCAAGTAGCCGGGGTTACAAACATGTGCCACCACACCTAGCTAATTTTTTAGTATTTTTAGTAGAGACAGGGTTTCACCATGTTGGCCAGGCTGGTCTCAAACTCACGGCTTCAAGTGATCCACCCGCCTCAGCCACCCAAAGTGCTGGGATTACAGGTGTGAGGCATCACGCCCAGCCGTCATCTTCTTGTTATTTTCCCAAGGAGACATGTCCTGTAGGGTGGGTGAGGAGAAGCCATGTTGTCAGAGACTTTGCTGCTCCCTAAAGTTGCTGGTGTGGAGGGAAGGGGGTTCCTTTTCACTGCGGTGATCCCCATGGACTCAGCTACAGTCTGGCTCAGTTTTCTCCCAGGTCTGTCTGCTTATCCCCTTACTCGTCAGGGCTCTGGGATTGTCAGTGACCGAAACCCAGCTCCAAGGCAACAGAGAAGGTGAAGGTGCAGATAATCCGAGATAGGATTGAGAAATGAAATTCTGGAAACACCTTTGGGGGAGGCAGGCTCAGGGACGGCTGAAAACAGGGCTGCAGGGCTCCAGTGCCAACAAGGAATGGGGCAGCTGATGGGGCTGCTGCCTTGTACTGAGTAACTTTCACCACAGCAGTGAGACAGATTTCAGACTCTTTCTAGCTCCAAACCCAGGATCCAGGGAAGCAACTTATTGGTCTGGCTTGAGTCAGGCATTCGCCTGTGGACCAGTTGGCAGGGGCCAGGGCCAGGGCCAGGGTGGTGCTAGCCCTCATGGGAGTCCCTGGAGTGACTCTGTGGGAGGGGGAGAGGCAGGGCGTAGAGGAGGGGAGGCGGGCAGAAAACCCTGGGGTCGCCGCAGCTCCACAGCAGGGCCAGGGAGCAAACAAAGGGTGAACATGAGACAGGGATGTGGCCAGTGATTGGCTAACAAATCTAATCCCTCTCTAGGTGAGGTTCTTTTTAGAGTTAACATGAGTCATTTGTTCATTGATCTGTTGAGCATTGATTCTGTGATTCATCCAACAAGCCTTTACTGAATTCCTAGTCTGGGCCAGGCCCTCAATCAGAGATAGAAAAGGGAAAAAAATAAGGTTCCCTGCCCTCCAGTCGTTCATGTTCTAGCATGGGAAATCCACGTAATAAAATTCTATAATAATAAGAGACCTATGCTGAATAGAGGTGGAAAATAAGGAAGAAAGAGTGATTCATTCTTCTTGGAAATTTATTAAAGGCTTAACGGGTAGTAGGGTTCCTCCAGGCATTGGTGCTGGAGAAGAACCTTCCAGCAGAAACAGCAATGTGATAAAAGGCACAGACCATGAGCTCATGTCACACACTGGGTGGGCAGGGGGTCTTCTGGTGGTACTAGCGTGGCCAGAGTGTAAGTTAGAAGGTGGTGTGGGTCACGAAGCGAGAGAACAGGTGAGATTGAGTAGACATCTAGGGGCCACTTCTTGAGGGACCTCATACAGTAACACGGGTTTTGGAAGGGTGTAAAATACAAGATTTTCCTATGAGAAAGACTATCCTGGCAGCAGTGTAGGCGATGGACTGGAAGGAGGAGGAAACTGGAGATGGGCTGACCATCAGGAGGCCACCGTGAATGTCAGGATAGAGAGGTCCTCCTGCATTGAATAGATGATGAGGAAGTAGAAGGCTATGGGTAGAACTTCAAGGGGGACAAAGTAAGTTCAAGAACAAGGGTGAGAGGAGGCAAAGTTTGCAGGGCAGGAAGAAGTGCTTGATTGAGAGTTCACTGCTGTCTTCTGTTGGAACTGTTCGTTCCTTGGTACAGCAGAGTGGTGAGAAAATGCAATGGCTTGAAATTCTGTTAACTGGGACCCTGGAACAGAAGTACCATTTGCCGATTATGTGAATTTGGACAAATCCCTTAACCTCTGAGATGTGGTGGGAGTTAAACCATGTAGTAGTAAATAGCTTGATATCTGGCACACAGAGGGCCCTTGAAGTGTGACATTTACACCAGAATCAGAACCTTTTTGCACTCCATGGCTACTTCCAATGTGTGTGTGTGTGTGTGTGTGTGTGTATGCGTTTTCATTGGAGAGGTACGATTAGTAACTAGTAGAAGCAAAAATACTATTCTAGGTTGGTGCAAAAGTAATTGCGTTTTTGCTGTTACTTTTAATAGTTGCATATAGAAGACAGCATTTGCTTTTATGGCATTGGAAACATTCTGACTCAGCTTACTGACATTTCCTCTGCCATTGTCTTCTTGCATACTGAAGTGTGGTTTAAAATATATATACACACATATATATATATGTTTCTCCCCATTCAAAGAAGGGTTTACGCCTCTGCTTTCATGTCCCAACATACTTTGAGGGATAGTCTCACCCCCTCCCTTTTCCCCTTTTATGCCAGGACCTTGGAGAACAGCCAAGTAAGGTGGTGCTTATCTCATTTTCAGTCCTGAAGGAGGAGGAAGATAAAGTGTGTGCAGTGTTAAGTGCCTGGAAGGCGTTTATTTGATTTTCAGCTTGTCTTTGTTCCAACATGGATTGAATGGTAAACACACGAGAGTAGCTCCCAATAGGTGCCTGAATAGCTGAGGGGCAAAATGTCCCAGTGGCCCACACCCACATGTACCATCATCATGAGCCCTTCAAGCCTGCACAGCTCACTCCTGTCCAGCCCTGGGATACCGGGTGAGTCAGGAGAATGACTTCCTCTGTTCTTACAAAGTCCTGGCCACTAGACATGGTACTGTTAGCACAGGAAAGACATGGAAAATAGGGTAGAAATCTATGCAGAAAAAAGTGTTTGTTGTGGCTGAAAGTTCCAATGCCCATTTAAGACTCTGGGAGGAAAAAATCAGATCACTCATGTATGGGCTGAAGAGCTAAGACTTTTGGTTGCAAGTAAAAGAAACCAAGTCTAGCTACATTTAGTCAAATGGAAAGGGGGAAAAAAGCATGGGGTTTGGATTTACAATAAGGACATAGGGAATGTCTCCAAGCATCAAAGGCAGAAATAAAGCCAGGCCACAAGAAGGGACTGAAACCAGGAGAAAAATAATCAGCCCAACTTTGGTCCCTTGTGCCCCGGTCCAGTCTGTTTGACCTGGGAGTGAGAAATCTCGCTGAACAAGCGTGACTCTAGGAGGTCCATCCTGTGAAAGGGTGGATCACAGAGAGGGCTCTGGAACAGAGTGGAGACCTTGGCTCAAGGCAGAGATTTGGGAAGCCTTACAATATGGTGGTCTTTGAAACCCTAAGAAGGGAATTGACCCAATTCAAATGGCATGGATCTCATAGTAAGAGGTAGGACTACTTGAGAGAGAGAAGATCAAAACAGAGAGATTAGATTCTAAGGGCTCTAGAACATAAGCTCTAAGGGCAAGCATTGTTTTCTCATCTCTCTGGTCTCCCAACCCCACCTCCCAGACTTAAGGACAATGGTGTATACATAAGAAGGACTGAATAAACGTATAGGTTGAATTGCATAGAATAGACATTATTGTAGATCAAGACAGTTGAATATGGATGATTTTGTATTGTTCAACCTACTATGTGATGCATGAGCACTGGGTTGAATTGAGACCTTGCTTTGAATCTTTGTCATGGAAACTTGGGGCAAGTCATGGGCTTGAGGGTTTTTAAGGTTATTCCTTGGACCCAGGTGCTGGAAGCACAACTTCCAAATTTAATACCCAGAAGCAAACTGACAGAGGCAGGAACAAGCTGGAGTCTGAGAGATCTGTGTTCAGATTCCAACCAGGCACTGTCCCCTGGGCCTCTGCAGGCCCTCAGTGAGCCAGCAAGGCCTGCCCTGAGATGACAGCGCCACCTCCTCTCTCTGCCAGGACCACTTTCTCTCATTTTATGCAGAAAAGCAAGGAATAACTTTTTCCAACTGAAGCCTCTGGAAGATCTTAGGCAACACGGCCGACTACAGCTGAAACTAGGCCAGCATCCTGGGCCACAGCTCAGCTCTGCAAATGCAGCCAGAGCCTGAGGCGGGGGCTCTTCTTTCTGCCTGGCAACTTCTCTTGGCTATAAACCAAGCGTGGGCTGCAGCCCCTGGGAGACCAGGCTGAAGGCCTAGGAGATACTTCAGGCAATTTGCAGTTGCTCCCTTGAATTCCATTTTTAATAGCATCTGTAGGGCAGGGAGCACAAGGCTGACATGTGAGCCTGGTGTCCTGACTTCTCAGGGCAAGACTCTTTCAAAAGTATACCTTGAGCATACACATTTGTTTTCAGCAAATCAGTCTCTGCTCTGCCCTTTTGGAGGACACAGCTAACAATGGAAAACAACTTTTATATAAGAGAGCTAACTGCAAACCGGGTGCTTTCCTAAGCATTTCATATATATTATCTCTTTAAATCCTCTCGAAACCTCAATTAGGCAGAAGATACTTAACAGCCTTATAAGCTAGACAGGAATCTTAGCCTAAAAATGCAAAGGGAAGTCATGAGGAGGGAAAGGAGAAAACCAGGAAGAGGAAAAATAAATCCATGAAATAATGTTGTAAAATATAGTGAAGCCATACCTACTTTAAAAAAAAACCGGCCGGGCGCGGTGGCTCAAGCCTGTAATCCCAGTACTTTGGGAGGCCAAGACGGGCAGATCACGAGGTCAGGAGATCGA